>NC_088783.1:12300068-12604864 GCF_958450345.1 Calliphora vicina | reverse complement strand
TATTTTTTTTCGCAGCTGGATTACTAAAGGTAGGGTCACACATGACAAATATTTGCCGAAAAAGACGTAACCACTAAATAAAATATTTGAATTCTTTTATTTATTTCAAAAACTTATTTTATATTGGATGATTCAAAACAAATATTTCAGTTTTATTTTATTTGATGCTGTTTGATCTTACAAAACACTTGTAAGATCAAACACGTCAAACAAATTTATGCTAAAAAAAGTAGTTACGGTTTTTAGAGCAATGTGTGACCCTCCCTACCTTATGTCATTAATATAGACAATTTGGATATCTAATCATAGATATTTGAAATACCTTTGTAACGGAGTATATAAGGCCAAAGTAAGTCGGACAATGGGTCAAAATCGGGAAATATATTTTCTACCCCGAATGTTTTTTTTCATCAAAAAAAATTTTTTGTTTTAAAGTTTTTTTCACTAAAAAATTTAAAAAAAAATTTAAATTAAAAATTTTTAAGAAAGAGAAATTAAAAAAAAAAATTGGCATAGTTTTTTGCCAATAAATTAAAAAAAATATTAAAAAAATTTCTTTGATTTTGTTTGTATTTAAAATTTTTTTAAAGCATCCCTGTAGTCAGCCTAGGACCATATATCTCTATGTCAATACTATATCTCTACAGACAATTTCACTAGTTAAAATGTCGACAAACTTTCCTTTAAGCGCAGTAGAGATACATTAGAGGCATCAGTTCTTGGTGACACTGTCGACGATCGCGTCAATAGTTTTTTTTTTATTATGCTGTGTAGTCAATAGGTATAGAAAGTAACTACATAGTCAATAGTGATACAGTCTACTGGTGGATTTTCAATGACAAGATAATGTTAAATGTCAATAGAAGATTTCATTGGCTGGGGTACATATGATAGTAGTGCTACTGACAATGTCACTAGTAAATCACTACAAATTTACTACTGGCATTCCCTGCAGGGATAATTTGGTGAAGTGTTATAAAATTCGGCATTATTATGCTGTGCAGCTATAGAAAACAACTACCTAGTCAGTAGTGGTGGATTTTCAATGACAAGCTAATGTTAAATGTCAACAGACATTTAACATTGGCTGGGATACATCTGGTCAGTAGTACCACTGACAATATTACTAGTAAGTCACTAAAACTTCACTATTGGCATTCTCTACTATAAAAACTTGTTTAACAATATTTGTTTACTTTTGCTAAGAGAAACATAAGATCCATGAAATCGTTATCAATTTACATACTTCAATATTTTCAATTCAAATAAAATATTTTCAAATACAAGCAAAAAATACATTTATTTTTTACAACTTTCTTCACTATAATAAACCATGAATTTTAAAATGGCTTTACTATTTAGCGTTTTTGGTAAGTATTAGCTATTTTATTTAAACATTTGAAGATTATTAAATAAACTATACGAATTCCAGTCTATTTAACACCCTTGGAAGTTTGGTCTTTAAAACGTATTAAACGTAATTCCCTAAAGGATGCTACCAACTCTAGAGTAAAGCAAGATTTTGTGGCGCTGCATAATGGAAAACCAAACTCGGAAGAAATTGATAACAAAACCGATCACAAAGGTAAGTTAAGTTAAATTTGTATTTAAAATTTTGAGTACTATTTGACACAGTTTTTGATACAGGAACTTCATCTAGTAGCTCCAAAAATCTTACTTCAGAATTGAATAAGAAACGTAACATTAGCCGACCTTTGGCCGTAATATTACGTGAAAGAGAACGGAAATTTAATGAACGTCAAATAGCAGATCATAAAGTAACTGGATTAACAAATACTTCTCCAGATTCAAAGCTGGTAAACCAAGCCATAGATAATAATTTAGATCAATCTGTTATGGATAAACGTTGTGATGACCAGGAGCATTCTAAAGAGACCCATAAACATGCCAGGAATAAACATTTGCCCCCCATGTTACATACGCGAGTTGTAGGAGCACATGTTATTATGCCACCGCAGCCTATACAATCATCTTATGGACTTTTAAATCCAATTGCTTCCCTTGATGAACTTGTAAAGTTTGGCAATATGATGATGTTTAAAGTGGGAATGGGTAAGTGAAATATTTTATAATTCAAAAATCAATACATTTCCATAAGTGAATGTCAAACTCAATATACAAAGTATATAATTCATCTACCTATTGGTGTAACCTTATTGAAATCAGGATGAATTCCAAAACGTATGTATGAAATGCAATCATAAAAAGTCGAGTGATCCTTAACGCAACCGTGTAATTTTTGATAAATTTTATCTACGCGTTTGCTTGCTTTGTCTTGGTAAAGATATGACAGCATTACATACAGACATTTTGGAATTCACCCTCACTTTGATTCTAAGCTAGATAAAACACCTCTCCTTTTTTAGATTCCCTTCCATATATCTCACAAACTAGCCAGCAGTCGTATTCTCCTAATTTGCAACAACAAAGACATTTTTACCGGCAAACAAATGAACCCAATTTCGACTATGTTTTCAATTCAATAGAAGGACCACAAGAAGGAGACCACAAAGATGAGACTGCGATAATTTCTAATCCAACAATATTTTTCAAAACCCCAGATTCAGATTCTGAAAGTGAACCGAAACAAATGGCCAGTCTAATGCAATCAGCCTTAGATACCCTGTTGTCCAATAGCGATAAAAATGAAAACGAAATTGAGTTAAAGTGTCCCATACATGTGGAAAAGAAAAATGCTAATGAAGATGGCGTTATACAAGTCTGTTCATGCCGTTTCATAAAGACGGACAAACAGAAATAATTTTAAAAGCAATTATTATAACAGCTTTATTTTTATAAACTCTTAACTATTTTTAAAATATATTCTAAAAATCTTTTATTTTTATTACCTTATCAAATGCCATGGGCCTCGATAGCTTCTCTAGCGTTTGCTGTTGACTTGTCGCACTGCCGGCCGATGTTGCTGACTGTAGTGTGGTTGAACTACTACTGCTGCTGCTTGTTGTACTGCCATGTTGCGAAGGCGAAGAACCCGAAGAATTTGATTGTTGCTGCTGTTGTCCTGGCAGAGGATTTGTTGTCCCATGATGTTTCACCAAGGCATGACCAATGGAGCTGCCACTAAATGCCGTGGCCGCTTGTGTTGTTGCCGAGTAAGTGGTTGCTGTCGAAGCAAACGCTGGATTGGGTTGTTGTGCTGTGGTCGTTATGGCTCTGCCACATAAACTACCCTCGGGACGTTCATGAAATGTTACCATCTGTTTTAAAACCAATTGACGATCTCTATCTGGCGGTACACCGCCAGGCGGCTCCATGGCCCCAGCACGTTTATCAATGAGCGCCGTTGCCTTCGCCGCCCTGAGTGACCCAATGTGGCACTCGTTTTGTCAAGTTTCTAAATCAAATGTCTGCGGAAATTTGTCGCGTTTCCTGGTTTGTTGGTGTTTGTTTAGGAAAAGTTTTGTTTTTTTTTTTAAGTCAGTTTTCAAGTTTTATAAGATGCTAGTGATCTTTAGATAATTTTGTTTTTCTTAAATTTTTAGTTTTGTATAGTTGGGAGTTTGTTTTTACTTTTTAATGCTGGGAGTTTAAGAGTTGCTTTTTTATATTTTAAAGAAGATAGTTGAGAGTTTTGTGTTTTTATAAAATCTACTGTAATGTTTTAGTTTTGTTATAACTCTTTTGTTGGCAAACAAAAATTCATACTTATTAACCAAATTCCATCATGTCTTTGTGTATAAAAATATTTGCTGAAAGTAGAAGAAATGTATTGATTTAGATAACAAATAAAAATTTTGAAAAATGTTAAAAAAAAATATCTATAAAAAAAAAAATTTCGTGGATTGGATGTTTCAGTTCAAATCTAACATCAATCGTGAGTTTATGTTCAAATCTTTTATCAATTGACAATTCTCACTATATGATCATTTTATGTTTTTTTAATGTATTTATGATTCATGTTTTCTATTAACCAGATATACATATATCTAAGTTCAACTTGTTCCTAAATCTATGATTTAAGTTTTCTAGTAACCATCGACATATTTAAGTTTAAATATTTTGTCATTCATGGCTTTATTTAAGTTCAAAGTTTTCTAATCAATCTCTAACCTATTTTTGGTTTCAATCTGCGATCAGTCTTAGGCATATTTAAGTTAAAAATTTTCCTCAATCTGTGACCTTTTTCTGATTTTAATCTACGATCAGTCATAGATCTACTTACAGTTCATTTTTGTTAAACATATTCCTTGATATATGATCTTATTATGGCTCAAATCTTCTATCAATCCGTAATATTATTTGGGTTTTATACTTCTATCAATCGTGGATGTATTTATTTTTAATACGTATTATGGTTCGAATCTTCAAGCAATCTTCAAGCAATATAATTCAAAATTTCTTTCAAACATGGATAAATTTATAATTAAAAAGTGACATCAATCGAGGATCTCTATATAGTTCAAAATTTACTTCAATCGTGGATCTATTTATAGCTCAAAATTTTCTTTAAACTATTTATAGTTCAACAATCATTGATCTATTCATACTTCAAAATTTCTTTCAATCGTGGATCTATTTATTGTTCAAAATTTCTTCCAATCGTGGATCTATTTATTGCTCAAAATTTCTTTTGCAAAAATGGACTTGTTATGGTTCGAATCTTCTATCAATCGTGGATCTATTTATTGTTCAAAATTTCTTTTGCAAAAATGGACTTGTTATGGTTCGAATCTTCTATCAATCGTGGATCTATTTATTGTTCAAAATTTGTTTAAATCGTGGATCTATTTATTGTTCAAAATTTCTTTAAATCGTGGATCTATTTATTGCTCAAAATTTTCTTTAAACTATTTATAGTTCAACAATCATTGATCTATTCATACTTCAAAATTTCTTTCAATCGTGGATCTATTTATTGTTCAAAATTTCTTTCAATCGTGGATCTTTTTGTTGTTTAAAATTTCTTTTGCAAAAATGGACTTGTTATGGTTCGAATCTTCTATCAATCGATCTATCTATTTATTGTTCAAAATTTCTTTAAATCGTGGATCTTTTTGTTGTTTAAAATTTCTTTTGCAAAAATGGACTTGTTATGGTTCGAATCTTCTATCAATCGATCTATCTATTTATTGTTCAAAATTTCTTTAAATCGTGGATCTTTTTGTTGTTTAAAATTTCTTTTGCAAAAATGGACTTGTTATGGTTCGAATCTTCTATCAATCGTGGATCTATTTATTGTTCAAAATTTCTTTAAATCGTGGATCTTTTTGTTGTTCAAAATTTCTTTTGCAAAAATGGACTTGTTATGGTTCGAATCTTCTATCAATCGTGGATCTATTTATTGTTCAAAATTTCTTTTGCAAAAATGGACATGTTATGGTTCGAATCTTCTATCAATCGTGGATCTATTTGTTGTTCAAAATTTCTTTAAATCGTGGATCTTTTTGTTGTTCAAAATTTCTTTAAATCGTGGATCTTTTTGTTGTTCAAAATTTCTTTTGCAAAAATGGACTTGTTATGGTTCGAATCTTCTATCAATCGTAGATCTATTTATTGTTTAAAATTTCTTTCAATCGTGGATCTATTTATTGTTCAAAATTTCGTTCAATCGTGGATCTATTTATTGTTCAAAATTTCTTTCAATCGTGGATCTATTTATTGTTCAAAATTTCGTTCAATCGTGGATCTATTTATTGTTCAAAATTTCTTTCAATCGTGGATCTATTTATTGTTCAAAATTTCTTTCAATCGTGGATCTATTTATTGTTCAAAATTTCGTTCAATCGTGGATCTATTTATTGTTCAAAATTTATTTTGCAAAAATGGACTTGTTATGGTTCGAGTCTTCTATCAATCGTGCATCTATTTATTGTTCAAAATTTCTTTTGCAAAAATGGACTTGTTATGGTTCGAATCTTCTATCAATCCTAGATCAATTTAGAGTTAGTTTTTTCAATCGTGGATCTTATTATGTTTTCAGTCTACAACCAATCGTGGATATTTTAAAAGTCTTTGAATCTAGTTTTTATGGTTCAAATATTGTATCAATAGCTCTACATTTTAGTTTAATTCTGGATAATTTTATTGCTCGAATCTTCTATAGTTAGAATTGTCTAACAATTGTGGACGTAAAGGATTATTTTCTAGTTCAAATTGTCTATCACTCCTGGCTATAGTTATGGTTAGATAAATCTAACCACTATAATTTAATAAAATATTTTTCAACATAGCTTAAATTCCATACTCACAATGTTTCATTTTTCCCCCTCTGGATGATCTTTCGAATTAAAGTAAAGTTTCTTGTTTCACCTGTTTTTTGTTGTGCTGCAACACTTTTATTTGTCTTCAGTTAATTAACTCTTTGCTTGGGTCGTTGTACTTGTTTACATTATTTCTTTGGTAGACTGATCGTCTACTTGCACTCAAATTTCTCAGCTGGCTTCTCCAAAAGAACATCAGGCATTTGGTGGACACTTTAATTGATGTTCGTTTGTTAGTTTGGTATTGGGATTTGGGCGAAACTATAATTGGTGTGTGTGAGTGTGTGATAAATCAAAACTATTTCCCATACAATTGATTTTTTTTATAGAATAGTATTTCCTTTAGTTGAAATTTTTTGCGATTTAGCAAATTTTTACGAAACTTTGATGATTTAAAAACTTTGTTGAGAATTTGTAATAATTGTAGATGCAATTGTTGCTGTTTTTTGTGCTGTTGTTGTACTTGTTGTTGTACATAGTTTATTGCTGTTGTAGTGGTTGCTAAATTTGTATGATACTTTTTGTTTTCAGTTGCTGTCCAACAACTGTCATTAGAGAATGATGACAACGACGAGGGCAACAACAGGAGCAACTTATCCAAAGACAAACTTTGACAATATTTCAACTGTTTTAACAGTTGATGTAATTGCTGTGGGTTTTGGTGGCTGGTCCAGTTGTGCTGACTCCCTTTCGAACGTTGGGAACGTAGTTTTTGGTATTTTATTATTGATTTATATTTAGATGTGCTGCATTTATATGTAGGAATAATTTCGAAGGGTGGCCTTTGAAGGCTACCAGCCATTATGTGTCATTACCCAGTAAAATTAAAACACCAAATTCCACAAAAATTAAGTATAGGTTGGTTACTTTGTAGTTGTAGTTGGGTTTGTTTTTGCTTAAGTATTAGTTCCTTCAAGTTAGAAGACAGTTTGTTTCGAAACCTGTAAGTGCGGAAGAGTTTAAACAAAATCATAATTATTATTAAAAAGTTTTAGATGGTTATTTATTACAAAACTTAGCTATTACTAACTATAAGATTAATTATGTTTTATAAGTTGTAGGCAAATAACAGTATATACTGAAAGTTTGAATACTTAGTGAAACTGTTACAATATATATTTATCATGTTAATTATTTTGTGTACAGGCGATAACTTCAGTAGTATTTCAGTGTGAACCATTAACATTTTGAAGGTATATAAACAACTCACGAAGCTTATGTTGAATGTATTCCATCGGTTTCAATATAAGATAGATGGTTTATGCGGCTCAGAAGTCGTGATTTTGATACGGAAGACATGCACAGGCCAGCCAAAAAAGTTTGAACACCGAGAAATGAAGGTATAACTCCATGAATGATATAGTTAAAATCAACAAGAGCTAGAAAATTATTGGGAACTACTCAATCACCAATTTCAAAACGTTTCCAAGCAGCAGGATTCATCCAAATGCAAAGAAATTGGGTACCATATGAACTGAAGTTGAGAGACCTTGAAAGACGATTTTGTATGTCTGAAGAGCAGCTTCGCTATAAATGAAAATCATTTTTGCACCGAATCATTACTTGAAATGAAAAATGAATCCATTACGATAACCCGAAGCCCGACCAACCAGCAGAATCTACACCAAATCGAAATATCCATGGAGCTAAGGTAATGCTCTGTATTTGGTGGGAGCAAAAGCGTCCTATCTAGTATGAGCAGCTCAAATCTTCCCATACCATCACAGGGAACCTCAATCGAAAGCAACTGATTTGCTTAAAGCGAGCATTGACCGAAAAACGTCCAGAATATGCGGCCAAACCGTAATATTACATCATGACAACTCTAGGTCACATGTTGCATACCTGTTAAAAACTGTTTAGAAAGAAGTAGTTCGGTAGTTCTGCCACACCTGCTTTATAGTCCAGATCTTGACCCATCCGGCTACCATTTGTTTCGATCGAAGCAGAACGCTCTCTCTGCGAAACGCTTCACTTTGGAACAGAGCATCCGATATTGGCTAGATTTGTTATTGGCCTCAAAAGATCAGCAGTTCTTTTGGCTCGGAATCCATATGTTACCAGAAAAATGGGAATACTTTGAATAAATTTTTATTGTACAAATATTTCAAAATAAAAGCCAACAGTTTTAAATCCCTCATTTTTTAGTCATACACCCAGATCTTTGTAGATCTTTTTATAGTCGATTATTTTTCAATCCTGAATCTTTTTATAGTCTAAAATTTCTTTCAATCCTGCATATATTCCAGTCTTAAACTCTATCAATCTTGGTTTGTTTTACTGACCAAACTCTCCTCAATCTTAGATACTTTTACAAAGAGAAAACAGATTCGTGATAGCAACCGAATTTGTTGCCAATCGAATGATTCTATCTTAGTTACCGAATTTTACAGTTGTGGCTACAATATTTTGTAAGGTGTAACTAAAGTTTGGTTGCCTCAACATAAATTCTTCTTTATCAACTGACTTTCTGTTTTTAGAACTGAAAAATTCTATGTGTGCAACCGAATCATTCGATTGGCAACAAATTCGGTTGCTATCACGAATCTGTTTTCTCTGTGTACTAACGAAACTCTTTATCAATTTTGGATCTTTTTACTGAACTAAGTATTTATCATTAGTAAATAAATTTATACCATGAGTGGTAAAGGTAGATAAGATTGTCCGTTTGTAATATATACATTTTTCATTTGCGACCCCACATAGCCGATATTGCCATGTCTGTCTGTGTGTTGAAATCAATTTTTTGTAGCCCCCAAATAACTTACATACATGATTCATACAGCAATATATCCGATATAGACCCGGTTCGGTTGCTATTTAAAATCGAGAAAACCAGCTCACAAATGGCTGAAATATAAAGAAAAAACCAGGACAACCTCGATTATTGATCTATTGTTTATCTATATCTGGATTACTAAGCCATTAAGACACTATGGATATCTAATAATAGATATTTCAAAGTTCCTTTCAACATATATAACGCCATAGTTATACAATCCGAAAAAATATTTTTTAACCCGAATTTTTTTTACAAAAAAATTTTTTTTGATCAGAAATTTTTTTTCACTAATAAATTTAAAAAAATTAATTTTGAGAAAAAAATTTACATAAAATTTGTTTTACAAAAAAAAAAATAAAAAAAAAATTTGAAAGAAAAATAAAAAAAAAAATTATTTTTAAAATATTTAAAATTTGTATTTTAAAGTATATTTTGGTGAAGGGTTATATAAGATTTGGCACATCCGAATATAGCTCTATTACTTGATACAGTTTAAACTATTCATAAATCCATAATATTTTTACTGTCCAAACTCATTATAAATCCTTCATATTTTTACTGTCCATATTCTTTGCAATCGTGCATCTATTGTTCATGAATAATTTTACAGCCAAAAGTCATATTAAAATCAATTATATCAATAGTAATTTCTTTTTAAAATCTTTTCTAATCCAGGATCTTTTTCCAGTTGAACTTTTGTATCAAACGTGGTTCTAAGTATACATATATAGTCAGTCACATTTAAACTATTTATAGTTCAAATTTTTTTACTACTCATCAATCTATTTTCTGTTAAAGTGGGAAAATATCTATAGTCCAATTTTTCTATCAAATGTAAACTTATTTACAGTTAAATTTTTGTGTCAGTCAGGAATCTATATATAGTCCAAATTTTCTGTTCAATGTGGATATATTTATACCCCAAATTTGCCAACAATCGTATAACTTTTTACTGTCCAAACTTAATCTTCGTTTTAGTCACATGAAAAAAAATCATAAACATAAAATAAAAATTTTTGCGAATCCTTTGTTTTGTCCTTATGAGGCCTCTCTTGTGTAAGTTTATCTTCTCAAAACCCTTAAACCATTTACAGCCGTTTAAAAAAAGAAAGAAAAATCTAAACATATCCAAAGTTAAATATTTGTATTTGCCAAGTGAGTTTGCAGGCGAAAGAAAGTATTTGTTATTCATGTAAATTGTGAAATTGTACTATTTGACAAACGGATTAATAACACTTGTCAATAAAACGATTCGAAACACCAGCCCAAACAATTTTATTTGCTTATTCTCTTTCTTTCATTCTCTAACTCCTTTTCAAATATTGTTCTCTAAAATAACAACATAAGCAAGGAAAAGGCAAGACAAAATACTATAGAACTAAAGCAAAAAATGGGATAAAAGGAAGTCAACATAAATCCTTAAATAAAATACACATATACATACACAAAAGCACATACACATACATTTTTGTTGTCTGGGAAAACAAGTTGTTTCTTTAAAAGCTGCTCAAGTAGAAAATTAGTTAAGATTGTTTAACTGTCCCGGAGATTGGTTCCTAGCTGGAAAGGACCGATTATAGTTCTAATCATAGAGAAATGCACATAAACTCTCCTGTCAAAGACCTAACTCAATTGTAAAAAAACAAGAATGTATTAGTAAAAAAGACAATGTGAAATGCGGAAACTCTCCTGTCAAAGACCTAACTCAGTTGTCAGAAACCTAAGTGGTAAGAATGTATTAGTAGAAAAAACTATGTGAAATCAAAAACAAGTATGAGTGCTATATTCGGCTGTGCCGAATCGTATATACCCTTCACCAAATTATACTCCAAAATTTTAAATATTTTTAGGTAAACAAAATTATTTTTTTTTGGAAAAAAATTTTTTTCGATTGTTATTTTAATTTTTTTAAATTAAATTTTTTTTTTTCTGTTTTTTCAATTTTTTTTTTGTGAGAAAAAAAAATCGGGTTAAAAAATATTTTTTCCGATTTTGACCCATTGTAGGTCCAACTTACTATGGTCTTATATACGTCGTTGCAAATGTCTTTGAAATATCTATCATTAGATATCCATATTGTCTATAGTAATGTCTTAGTAATCCAGATATAGGTCAAAAATCGACGTTGTCCTGTTTTTTTCCTCATATCTCAGCCATTTGTGGACCGATTTTGCTGATTGTAAATAGCAAACTTCTCGAAAGTATTTCTGACAGAATTATTGAAGATTTGGATCCCGAAGATATCTGGCGTCTTTATAAAATTGATTTCAACAGACAGACAGACTGACGGACGGACAGACAGACGGACATGGCTTAATCGACTCCGCTATTTATAAGGATCCAGAATATATATACTTTATAGGGTCGGAAATGAAAAAAGTAGAAATTACAAATGGAATGACAAACTTATATATACCCTTCTCACGATGGTGAAGGGTATAACAACACTAGTATTTGTGATTATTTTGAGTAATTTTTCAGCATAGTTTCCATATATTTTTATTTACTAATATATTATCACAACTTAGGTTTTCGACAACTGAGTTAGGTCCTTGTCAGGAGAGTTTCCTTTCTATGTGTATTTATCTATGGTTCTAATACTTTATATGAAAGAAAACTCTTTAACATGGCGTTGGTGTAGGTGATGGCCAAATTAACTACATTTAGCCAGACTGTGATTAACATACAATTCTTAAATGCGAAATTATTTTTCATCTTAACCACTAAAATTTTCAATACAATTGCTAAATTATGAAACTATTATGATAAATTGTTATCCAGATTCATTGCTGCTTTCTATGATTGTTTGTAGTTGTACTATTGTTATGAACAAAAATCCATAATATTTTTAGGAAACAAATAACATTTTTATTCCTTCTACAACTTTGCAACCTCTACCCAATAGTTCAACCTTTTTCCTTTTTGTTGCCATTTAAATTTCATCTTGTTAAGACAAATTTATAAATTTTATTTTAGTTCTTTGCTCTCACTCTACACTAGCAAATTTAATAAATGTTAAGAAATGTTTTTGACATTTATTTATAGTTTTATTGAATTAAATATGAAATATGTATGTTTTATGCTTTTATATAAAAAAAGTTAATTCAAGAACATTTTAATTAAATCTGTACATGGTTTATTTATAACTCAATAGTGTTATTTTTTTACTTTTGAGAAAAACATTTGAATTTCTAAGGAAGATTATAAATATGATAGATTAACTCCATAGTTATTTATTATTTTTAAACTTGATTACTTATATGTAGTTAGGTAAATTACTTTAATATTAAAATACGAAAACAATTATCATAACCGGCGGTTAATCATTTTGATGAATGAGGCTTTGAATTGTATTTGAATTCTATCGCTTGTTTTGCTCAATTTAATTTTCCTGTATAAATTGAAAGTCTTGTTTTCATGTTTTATATGCTCAGTTTTAATTTTCTTCTACAAATTAGCTTCATTATTATAAAGTTTCATTTTGAAATGTTGATTTCATTTCA
This sequence comes from Calliphora vicina, assembly GCF_958450345.1. Lineage (NCBI taxonomy): Eukaryota > Metazoa > Arthropoda > Insecta > Diptera > Calliphoridae > Calliphora > Calliphora vicina. The sequence goes on along the minus strand of NC_088783.1, from coordinate 12,592,337 downwards.
CATACTTTGCATGTGACTGTATTAACAATGCCTGTGTATTAGGGTGGCCTTTATTTTGCACCTTTAGAGGTTCAAATGTTGGAGAACAAAGGTAGTTTCCGAAATCAAAAAAGGGTCCACCCTACTGTACATGTATGTAAGAGTGTGTGCATTTGTTTATATACTTTATTATTGTTGATTTTTTTTTTTACTCACAGGAAGTCTAATTATTTATGCAGGAAAAGCATTTAATGTTACAATTTCCGTTCACATACATGTTGCATGTGTTGATTTCTGTTTTTCTTTGTGTTAATATGGTTGCGTTGGTATTGCGAATGTAATGCTTGAATAAGTAATAAAAATAAGTTGTTTTTTTGTATTAGTCCATAGAAGAAATTAGAACAGTTATCCAAGTTTCTTTGGTTGCACTCGAACATGCTATTGTTATTGTGGTATTTTAATTATTGAAAAACGTGTAATTTATGTTGAAAGATTTTAATATGAATGAATATAGTATGTAAACAAAACCTTTAATAGAAAATTGTAAATGATATTTAATTCAAATCGCTCAAACTACCTTTTTAAATAGAGAAATGTATGTGCAGTTCCACTATCTAGAACGTGACTTAGCAATTTTTATTATTGCTTACATTTTTCGATAGCATTGTGTTGGCAAATAGATTTAATACCAATATGAATATTTCCACGGTCAAGAAAGCTACATTCATAAGCCATTGAAAGGAAAAAAATATATATTTTTTTTTGCTAATATGTTTATTAAATTTATAAATCATTGAATAAAAAATTATCAATTTCAAAAAAAATCTAAATTTTTTTTTAAACAAAATTTAATTTTTTTTTTCAATATTGTTTATTAATTTTTTTAATTTTTTTTCAAATTTAAAAAAAAATATTGGAAAAAGAATTTATGACTAAACAATTTTTTTGATGCAAAAAAAATCAGGTTAAAAATTTTTTTTCCCGATTTTGACCCATTATATGTCCAACTTACTATAGCCCACTGTCATGATGGATATTTTAGTTTCATGTCTGATCGCATAATCTCGTCGTTTTTCTGCCAATCTTCGCTTGAAGATAATTTGCTGCAATCTTCGCTTGAAGATAAATATGAGGATTGCGGGTTCGATTCCCGCCAGATACTCATATTGTATCTGCAGGCCATCAAAACGCTTCGTATTTTGTGTTTGTTAAAAAAAAATTGCTTTCGGTACAAATTCCCTGTGATATTCTCAACAGATTTCAGCAGCTTATAATAGATAGGACTAGTGTTTATAAAAAACCGACTTTTTAAAAAACCGGTTTGTCGGTTAACCGAAAATTGGCCTTTTTTAAAAAACCGGTTTTTCGGTTAACCGACATTGAAAAAACCGGTTTAACCGGTTAACCGTCATATATGTATAAAAACATAAAATGTCCTATTATATACACAGCTTTAAAATTTGTAGTTTTTAGTTGTCAGGAATGGTTAATATAAATAACTATGAATATACAAAAGTGCTAAGTCCATTTTGTTTTGTAAAAATTTCAAAATTATTATCTCAGTGAAATGGAATTGAATATAAATTTGTTACTAACTATATAATACTAATTTTTTTCATTAAATTTCAACCAAAAAATATAAATCAATTTTTTAATTAAATATTTGAAAATTTTGAAATTTATTATCACCTCGACATTCTGATATGAAACAGAAAATGTTACAAGTCCCAAAAAAGGACCTATAATATGCAAACGCACTTCTTCTTACTGTTTATTTGTCATTATAAATCATACCAAATATGTAAGTAATAAAACTCCATTATCAGATCTCATAAATATTCCAAATCATGGATTTTAGAACGTTTTTTGTCTCTCCTGTAATATTTCTGAAAAGGACTTTGTACACTAAGCTAACGAAGATTTAGATTAACTTCTAGAATTATGCGGAATTTAATTTTTAATAGTTTCATTATGTGCAATTTATTCTGAAAACGTTTTTAAGTAAACCCATCGTCCTCTACTATTTAGAATCATTGAAATTCTTAAAAATATCAATCTAAGGGCCATTATTACAACTTGCCGTTATAGTTAAAGTGACCTTTAAGGGTACCTTTTTGTATTGCTTAAAGTTACCTTTAACTATAACGGCAAGTTGGTAATAATGGCTCTAAATAGGTTTGTATTGTAAGTCATTAGTTTAGGTTTCAAATCAGACCAATAATGTGTGTACAATGAATATAAAAAATGCACAAAACCATGAGATTTCTTAAGTTTAGACCTAAATTTTAAAAACCGGTTAACCGAGTGATAAAAACCGGATAAACCGGTTAACCGAAAATCAACATTTCAAATTAACCGGTTCGCAAAAAACCGAGATTTCGAAGAAAAACCGGTTTTTCGGTTAACCGGTTAACCGGTTTATAAACACTAGATAGGACCCTTTTGCTCTCATAAAATACAGAGTATTGCCTTAGCACCATGGATATTTGGCTTTGGTGTCTATACACATGGTCTCTTAGGCTATCGTAATGGATCCATTTTTCAAGTAAATTTTCGGTGCAGAAATGATTTTCTTTTTGAGCATTCAAGCATAGTTTCAGACATGCAAAATCGTCTTTTAAGATCTTATCAGCTTTAATTCGTATGGTACCCAATTTCCCTGCTTTTGGATGAATCCTGCTGCTTACAAACGTTTTTAAAATTGCTGATTGAGTAACTCCCAATAATTTTGTAAGCTTTTGTCGAGTTTGACAACAATTTTCATGTAGTAATGCCTCCAACTCTTAATCTTCAAACTTGTTTGGCTGGCGTTGGGGATCTTTGTCTTCCGTATTAAAAATCTCCACTTCAGAACCGCACAAACCATCTCTCGCACGTTGAAACCGATGGATCACATCCACCATAAACTTCGATGAGCAATCGGTGTGCTTCAGCGGAACTTTTTTCAAATTAAAAACTTTCATAAATGGTGACCCCGGTCTAATGCACTAATAGTCAAATTTTTTTTTAAATTTATGTTTTTTGACAATAAAACAAAGATATTTAAACAACTTAAGATATTTTCCTTCAATTTTAGAATTCATAAAATTTGTTAAAAACAATAATGAAGAATAAATACATATGTATTTTCGATTTTTTAACACACCCGGTCTCACAGACGTATAGATCACCATATTTGACATTTTCGAAGCAAAAAAACACTTTATTGTACACTATAATGTTCAATAACTAATGGTGTTTTATTTTCTGGCATAAATGATGCCTTTATTCTGCCATTTACCTTTCTTTGTGTTCTTTTCTGAAAAAACTGTAGTTTGGTAAGCGTAAAACGTGTTCTTTTCAAATAATGTTGCTCTAAAACCCTGAATATATGCTACATGTTTCACCCTCAATTTTAACAGGAGATTAGATTAGGCAACACTTTTTGTATAGCTTTTCTCGTTATTGTTTTTGAAGTTCGTTTATGTTAATGACACAATTTTTGTATTTTTTTATTACAAGTGTTAAAATGGAAGCAAAAAGTATAGTTCTATAACATTTAGAAGCTACATAAAAGAAAATTGAATAAATGGTAATGAATTTTATTCTATTGTGATCGTTAAAAATGCAACACATTATGAGGGTATGGGTAACTTATAATAAATGGTACAATATTTTGTGACAGAAAACAAAACGCCATAAGTGAAAATAATGACAGAAATAAATGATATATGAGTTATTAAAAACAAAAACCGCGTTCAAAAGATACGCCGTCTATACGCTGCTTCTCTTTTGAGATAAAGTAACAAATAATATTGCAATTTTAAAATGTTCATAATTTTCAAACACTAAACCTACATTTTATCATGGAATCCCTCATAAATGTAACTCCTATCAGAATTTAATTTTAAAACCCATTTTTTCTGTTGTGGTCTCTGGGGTTAAACATTAATTTCAATTGTTTTTACATACACACTAACATGTATTAAAAAAGCAAAAGTTAATTTATTTTACTTGTATTTTAAATTTAATTTGATTGTATCCAACATAATGTTACTATTCCTTTTCTAGGTTAAATAACTGCCCCTTTTTTCTAGCTTAGTATTTATATGTACTATTACTTTTGGCTTAATTTATAAACTTATCAAAAAAAGGAATAAAATATCCTTTTTTTCTACTCTCTACATATTAGTTTTCGTTTGGTCCCATCTATCTATACATTAGACAAACAATACATCTACGAAATTTATATACATATACTCTAGAAGCATCCCAGCAGTTAAGCAAGTAGTCAATGTATCCCTTAAAGACAGTAATTGTCACAAATGTCTTATCACTTGGCTGACTCCAATTTACATATATATTTTGGTCATTTGATACGTGTGTCCATTTTGTAGTGCAGAGAGAAGACAATTGGTTACTTTATACATCCCAAGTAGTCTAGCTTGAAGACAATTGACACTTAAGTGTCTCTAAGTAATCTAGAGTGTAGATACTTTAAACATTTTGTGAGTAATTCATACAAACTGGTTTTATACAAATTGTGTTAATATAAATCTCATACAGTTTATTTTTATTTTTGCTTAAGTATACTGATATCCCATGTAACATAGCATGAAGTCAATAGTCACTTTAGTGTCTCTTAGTAACCTATGGAGAAGTCACTTCAAACTTTTTTGTACTGGACTTTATTTTACCCACCAGAAGCGTTGACTACTTTCGATCAGCTATCAGATAGTCACATTGTAATAAAAAGGGTCAATTGACCCCCTGCTTAGGACATGCACGTGTTAAAATTACTAGTCACGTGGCTATTGAAGTAACTAGCTCCCACCCTAAATAATGGGTAAAATCACTAGTTCCGTACTGTCTCCTAGAACTGCTGGGGAGTGTATATGTATGTATATGTATGTGATTGCCTGTCTATGTTAGTGATTGTGTGCATGTATAAGTAAGTAGATATTTATAAGGTTCTTTTGATTATACAATCGTGATAATAACACAAAAAGAAAACTTAACTTTATTCAGTTTTTTTTTTATTTTATTTTTTTTTTTGTTTCTCCACTTTAGTTTTTTGCTGTTTTTGTTATTATTTGCTGTTCAGTGGCAACTGAATGCTGTTGTTGTTGCTGCTGCTGCTAAATATTATTCCCTGTGTCTTATTGCTATTGTTGTTGTACATACAACTCGTACAAAGGCATAATGAGCTCACAAGGCAACTTGAAGGTTATCTTTAAAAGCATCACAATACATACATATGTATATGATGGATAGAACAACCAAAACAGAATTATAGTATTACCCAGTATTGTAAATAGGGGGCAAGTCAGTCTGTTTTGAAAATATAATTAGACAACCCGATAATATGATACCCTATTCGAATTACAATTTTAAAGCTAAAGAGCCCAACTTGACCAATTACGGGCCAATACCCCAAATGTTGTATGGATAGTATCCATTGGATACCCATATGCAGGAGACAGTTGTTAGATTGGTTTGGTGGAATAACTGGTATATCACAATCAATTTCAATGCATTCAACATTGGATAGAATGAAATCCACTAAAAACATTTAATCTAATTAGATTCAGTCAGACGGACGCGCAGTGGTATAGAAAAAGAATTGTGAATTGTTAAGTTTTCCCTAATTAATTTACCGCATAAAAAACATAACGCAGACATGTTATATATTAATAGATAGGACATTTTGTCTATTTTTCAAAAATATATATGACTTTAGACAATTAAAAAATTCATGGAATAAATTTTTATTTAAGAAATTTAACTTTAATAAAGATTTTTCTATTGAAAATAGAAGAATAAAAACAAATTTTGAAATTTGTAATCAGGAATCCCGCAATTCTTAAAAGAGTGTTTTGAATAAATCCCAAGAATGAGATCTTTTTGTTTTTAGCTTAATACCCATACCAGGGGCAAGGTTATCGGAACCTTTTACAAAATAATTAAGAACGTAGTTGGCCATATACAATGGTATACGATATTTTGATATCGACTATGCGATTTGAGAATTTTTACTCTAAATTTCAATTTTACATAAAATATATTCGTTTTTTGGTTGGACCTGGTGCCCTCGGTATCAATAATTTTCAAATTTGTTTTCATTTAGAATATTTAATGTGAAGTTAGCTTTTCTAACTTATATAAATTCCTAATATACCTTCTTCGAATTTTTTTAAATAACTTAAAAAGAAAAAAAGTACTTTTTTTTCCCAAAAAACTGCGAAAAATCCCATTTTTTTAATTTTTAAATTCAATTGAGTATAACATTGGATTCAGTTACCATTTTTAAACAATACCTTTTATTGTTAGTCCAATAAAAGAAAAATGGAGAAAATTGGGAAATATTTGTAGCCTCTGTTATCAAAAAACTGGAGTAAGGTGGGTAAAAATGTTGACAAATTAATTTTCAAACGCGAATATATGCTAAGTTATAAGAGATAATTGATAGCTACGACAATATTTTTTGTAGTGCTCGTCGAGAAGATTCTATATATGTATGTAATTTTTTTCGGAACACGAAAAAATAGGATCATTTTAAAATGAACATACCCAAGGTGTCCCACTTTGGGGACCCCTGGAAGTACCGTTGGTGGGCCCATGTAGTCAAAAAAATTCAAAACTCAAACTCGACTCTTCTTTGTAAATGCCAAATTTCATTCAAATTGGACTAAGAAGTTACAAATTTCTTTCCCTCTTTTTTTTCTAAAACACTGTGCAGCATTCAATTGTACAGTGGTATAAACAGAGTAAGTTCATGGCAATGAAATGTCCATGTTAAAATTCTTGAAAGTACAATAACAGGTCAACTACTTAGCTAATATTCAGAAGTTTAGAAATAATGTTACGTTTTTTTCTTTTAAAAACCTTGGTTTATTTTCTTGAAAAAGATCTGATTTTTTTAATTGCCAGTAAAAGCGGGAAGTAATTTAAAAATTGTAACAACTCCTTATTTACTATTTAAATTAAATAATTGATGTTAAATCAAACAGCACCTACGATATACAGACTCGCTCACAACTCGCTCTTACTATTTATATACTAGGCGCCATCTTCTAGAAGTCTCATGAATAATCTAACGGAAATACTTTCTAAACTTGTATTATTAGAAAACATAAAACACAGATTGACGACCCTATGGTTGTTTAACACTAACTAGCAAAATATTTGTTTTATAGTTTTTGTTTGTATAATTTAGTTGCTAAAGAAGGAGGGAGGTAGACACAACACACAATGTATTTGGTAAAGATTATAAAGACGTATTAACAAAAGTATTAAATATTTTATGCTTTATATATGCATAACAAACAAGTGTGTATGTGTGGGTGTTAAACACATACATACACACTTCAATAGACAGACATATTTAGAAAAGATTTAAAATCTAAACTAAAGTATCTAAGACAGTATTTGTGTTTTTTCAAAAAGGGTCTCATCATCTCTATTAAGTATGACTAACAGGGTTTTGTTTGTTTTTTTTTTTTTTTGTAAATCAATTGCTGTACACAACAACAACAATTACTTTTAGAAAAAGAGGTTAAATGGATATTGTGTTTTATATACATACATATATTGTACATTGTACAGTATTTATGTATATTGAGTAAGTAATAGTGTTTATACAAGTGTGCGTCGTGTCTTATTTTAAAAGATAAAAACTATTTGATGTGATAATACCTTCTCTCTCTGGCTCTCTGTGATGTCTGTATCTATGGCTTAAAATTGGTTTATAAACTAATTTTATTTTATTTTCAAAATTGTTAAGAATAATACTTAATTGCTTGTTGAAAATGTAATTGTTGGAGAAATTGAAATTGCAAATGATGTTTTTAATGAAAAGAAAACAATTCTGTAAAGGTTTTGTTTAATTTTATGGTTAAATTTATGGTATATATTTTATTGATTGATTTAAATCAAATAAAATTTTTGAAGTACTGGCACAATTGTAATAAAATTAACTGTTGTACATATGAGAAAAATTAGATGGAGAATTCTTAAAATATAATAAAGGGTATTTCGTTAAGCACTTCCATCGTAAAAATGTAAAATTTTCCAAATTCGACAATTTAATCTTTTGACGTACACATTCTTTTTCCACAAATGGGCCTCACCGTAAAATGGCCACGTATTTATATGTCTCAGATAATTCAGCAAAACAATCTGGCAGCTAACTTGACAGATATAGTTTCAGCAATATGGCCGGTATCAACTATTAAAGTTCAGTCCCTGTTTGAAGACCCTTTACTATGAAGATATGAAACCAAAATTTCCTCATAAACACTAAGTCACTATTTCACATTTTCATAATAAATTTTCTTTTAAAATAAGTTTAATTTCTTGAATTTGTGTTATTTTTCTTATCCTTCAAATCCGCTTTAAATTATATGCTTAAAGTTGAAATTTAAGCGCAACAAAGATTAAATTTTGTGAATATTTCTAAGAAAATATTTCTTTAATTAAATTCAGCACTGTCTCATAAATTTAAAACAAAAACAAATACACATCCAAGAAAATGTTTATTTTAGTAGTGAAACAACGACTTAACAATTTTGTGGAATGTACAATACTTAAGAATTGCTTTCCTCCAAACTACTTGTATTTGGCAATTTCTTCACGAAATTGTTGTGTTAAATTTGTTTATGCAGAATTTATCAGCTCCCTTAACAATGTTAAAAGCAGCATGAAAAAAACATTGTCATAGCAATTCTGCATTCATGCGTGTCGTTTGAATGGCTGTATGTTGTATGGCTTCAGGCCATACAAAGCACACAGATTCACTTTGAACGTACATAGATACAGATACATACGTAATAAAAAGCAAAAAAAATAAATAAATGACTAAGACAGTGTCAATATCGAATTTTATATACCTTTCACTTTTCATAAAAGAAGTAAACACAATTTCTCAAATATATCTGAACCATTAATAGACCGATTTTGCTGATTTTCAAAAACAACATTCTTAAAAAAAATCCACGAGCAAACTTTATAAAATTTAGATTTCAAATATAGATTTTCCATTGGAATTTCAAAATGAAATGACAAACTCTTTGATAAACTTTTTATATTCTCATAATATAGCGCAGCAAACTAAAAGCGAAATGAAGGAAAGTCAAACAGCAGGTAGCATAAAATTCCTGCTCACACCGACACACACTCATACGTACATAAATATGTTCGTCATCATCATCATGAACTGTCATTGTTGTTGTTGTGTTTTGGTTGCGATGTTTGAGGTAATTCTGTTATATTGTTGACGTGTATGGCATTTTTAATGCATTCATTCATACTCATGCTCGCAGATACATACATACATACATCACACAAATATACCTACTACATACATATTTTCCTTTAGGATAAAGGAATACGCAGTAGCAGCAACATATCGTCATAACAAACAGTGGGACTGGAACACAAAACAAAATTTAAAATTTATAGAAAACGTGAAAAAAGCGTTTAATTAAGAAAAGGATCTCGATCTGTGATCACTCATATTTCTGAACAAAAATCGATTTTTTATTTAAAAACTAAAAAAAATATCTAAATTTGCTAATAACTTGGCCAATAAGCGTTTAATTAAGAAAAGGAGCTCGATCTGTGATAACTCATATTTTTGGCCAAAAATCGATTTTTTTATATAAAATTTCACAATATCTAAATTTGATAATAACTTGGCCAATAAGCGTTTAATTAAGAAAAGGAGCTAGATCTGTGATCATTCATATTTTTGGCCAAAATTCGATTTTTTATATAAAAACATAAAATATCTAAATTCGCTTATAACTTCGCCAATAAGCGTTTAATCAAGAAAAGGAGCTCGATCTGTGATCACTCATACTTCTGAACAAAAATCGATTTTCTATATAAAAACCAAAACAATATCTAAATTTTGCTAATAATTAAGAAAATGAGCTCGATCTGTGATCACTCATATTTTTGGCCAAAATTCGATTTTTTATATAAAAATTCACAATATCTAAATTCGCTAGTAACTTGGCCAATAAACGTTTAATCAAGAAAAGGAGCTAAATCTGTGATCACTCATATTTCTGAACAAAATTCGATTACTGAGTTTTAGTATTCAGTGATATTCTGTGAATTATTACAAATATAAGATGACTATTACGAAAATAAGGTACGTTTTTACTTTGGGAACTTTAATCCATTACACTTTACGATTGTATGGACGAACCCCTAAATAAGCAACTTAAAGAAACTATCTTAATTTAAATATATTTTATAATATAGGATACAAAATATTTTCATAAGAAAAAATACCTAACTCAGTTTTCAAAAACCTAAGGGTGCAAATATATTAGTAAAAAAAAAACTATATGAAAACAAAAACAACACTCGTATGTGTAAGTTTTATTAATAAATTTTTTGTTTGAGTTTTTTTCTAGTTCCCGCTCTATGTAAAGTAAATAAAACACAAAAACTTTTTTTAATCGGATTTTTTTTTAACAAAATTTTTTTTAAAATTTTATGCAAAATTTTGCTACTTTGAGAGCCAATTTTCAAATAAAATATGCAACCGTTGCAATCGTTATCCGATTTTCCCTTCTCTATTATTTTCTTAACATCGTCTTATTAGTAGTAGCCACATTGTGTAGTATGTGGCGTATGATTAATATTTGTCCACGAGTATTTCACAGTGCGTATGAGTAATATTAATTTATGCTACTAATAAAAATGGTTATATTCAAGGTACTACGAGTTGAACCTTGACGTATAAGGTATCGAATTGAAGGTATTTTCAAGATCTAACACAATTAGCATAATAAGTAAAGAAGAACAATATAAAACTAAACAATTTGTTCCAAAATATATAACATAAATCCGATTTTGCTCAAATTTACAAAATTTCGTTCACTTTACCTTTCATTCGATAATGAGCAAAAGCTTAAATACTTGAAATTTATATGTTTTTTTATAATACTCATTCATATTATATTTTTTAAAACCCACTGTACCACATCGCCCTCATTGTCTAAGGTAGACATATCTTCAGGTTTATCAATATTCTTCTACATTCATTCGTTTGAAATGAATGTCATTTGTAAGGACTTCTTATTGTTATACGTTTTTCCTTTTTCTTTTTATTACAAATTTCTTCTATTTTATTTTATGAGATGTGTTCTTGAAATATTTTTCCGTTTTAATATTTTTTTCACATTTTGTTAGATTCTTTTTCCAACAAACTTCAATACATACACATCTACAAATATCTATTTATTTTTATTTTTTCGTAAAAAGCGTTAAAGAAAAAGTTTTTTTTACTTATTTTTGCCCTAAACAGGCCTGCCATTTATTTAACAACTTTTAAAACAAAAATGTTTTCTTTTTTTGTTGTTGTTGTCGAACTACTGAAAACTTAACATCACTTTTTCTCATTTTATTTTATGAGTCTTTTGGTGTTCTTGTTGTTTTTTTTTGTGTTTTTGTTAAAGACATTAGTTTAATGCTTGACGTCAGCAGATGGTTTTTATCATTAAACGTCAACCAACATAAAATGTTCGGTCGTTCATTCATTTATACACTTTATTTATACATTCAACACTCATTCACTCACTCGTTATATATACTTTCATTTAAACCTACATTTATTTGTGGATTTTTGCTTAAGATTCTCTTTTTTGATATTTCTGCCCATTTCGAGTTTATGTGTTAAAACCAAGAAATGCTTTTTTTTTGCTTAATTTTTTCCTTTTTCTTTTGTGTTGAGTTTGACTGATATGAATTTTATACACTGCCTGCAGAACAAACATTTGGCGAGAAAATCCCACCCACCCTTTATTTCAAACATCAAACCAACTTCCCCTTCCTATTGTGTGTTTTTTTTTTGTCACAAATGTTTAGCAAACATTTTGTTTAAAATATAATAAAATATTGAAATATGAATGTTACGATGAAATAAATGTTGTTAAAGTACTTTTAGTGCTCATAAATAAATAAGTAAAAGGGATTTGTTTTGAATTTTTAAATAGTTTGCTGATTTTTTAATTCGGCATCCTTTTTTTTCTTCCTTGAATAATAAATTCTTAGGGGATAATTGTTAAAAAGTGAAACAAAATACTTGTATTGTAGACTTGTTATAATTTGGCAAGATTAATTATTGAAATGTGGACAAACTTATACAAAATATTAAATATTAATACACGCTACAATGTGGCAAAAAAAATCGTCCTAATCTTATAAATTGTAAATGTTAACTTAGTACTTTAAACATGTTCTTTAAAATTCCTTTGAAATGTTTTAATGTCACTCCCCATATTTCACAATTCAAAAACTGTTTCAATTTCGACTTTGTTTATTTTGGCAACATGTACCTCGCTCATTATAGAAACTATAAAACGACATACTAAATAGGTCTTTTTCTATACTTATCAATTAGATTTATTTCAATGAGACCATTAGTTTAATTGACACATAGAATAATCGTCTGCTTACCAGTAGCCCCACTAAGTAGAGTGTGGCGTATGATTAATATTTTTGCACGAGTATTTCACAGTACGTATGATTAACATTAATTTAAGCTACTTAATAACAAAGCTTATATCCAAAGTACTGGGCCTTGAACCTGGACTATAGGGTATCAAATACAAGGTATTTTCAAAATCTGACACAATTTGATGACATTTTTTAGACTGTTCTGTATGGTCACACATATTTTTAAGTTGCTCAAACATTAGATTTTTTATAACTTTTTCCAAAAGTAGACACAATTCATTTAGATATGGCTAATTGATATTGACTATATCCACCTTTTATATTTCCATAAGTCAAATAATTTTTTGTAAACATAACCAAACCAAATACATGTTCCTTTACTATCTCTTATTACAAAACTCTGCAGGCTACCAATAACAAATTCTCTTACAAATTTATTATTTTAAATTAATTTGCAAAACAAAAAACACACACACCATCTAGAGTGTCATATTAATGAAAATATTGTTAAATTTTTGTCATAAACAACAGAAAAAATAACCTTGAAAACCAATCAGTAACTGCAAATTGCCACGAGGTCTATGCCAAAAATACTAAACAAACTTTTCCTTAACAAATTTATTTTAGCCTCTTGTAAATTTTAAAGAAATTAAGGCAAAAGCAGTATAAATCAAATTTTTGTTACATTAAATTTTATGTCTAATGGTTGGTTAGTGATGTTTGCTACTTTAGTACAGTCAAAAAATAAATTTTTTAAAATTTTTTTTTTCACATGTAAAATAATCATATGTTTACCTTGCAACAGTAGACATGAACATACACATAGTATATGTAAATTAGTGTAGCCCCAAAAAATATGCTTAATTCATTTTTTTTTTGTCCTGAGTTCAGTATTAGGTGAGCAGGATCAAAGGATAAAAAGGTCCTTTTTAAGGTTTTTATGATTTTTATTTCATATTTCTGGCAAGGACACAATAATGGTATCATGAGAAAGTTCTTTAAAATGCTCTTTCAATGTCGTATCAGAAATGATCGTGTAAGTCCCAAAACTTTTTTTTTTTGAATAATCTTCATATAATTTCACCTATCGATTTGTTCAAGTACAATTTTTTTTTTAATTTGAAATACATTTTATTTATCGCATAAAATAAACAACAGCTACATTCAAAATATTATTCTCAAAGAAAGCATGATCAATAAATGACATAATTTGTGTGGAGTATTGCAAGTCTTTTATTTAAATTCAAATGTTTATTTCATAAACTAATGAAATTATATAAAGTTATTTAGCAATATGAAGCCTATAAATTTCTAAAAATTTCAATAACAGTTCGGTGAGATTATATATATCAGGTATAACTAGAAAACTACGAATACTTTTAAATTTGAAAGAGAATTCAGATAAGGCTCTAAAAGCGTCATTTAGTTTGTGTTTCTTGTGCTCCTAAGCATTATATTTTGCTGAAAACCCCATCACTCAAACCAAGGCTAATCTCGATAAATACCCTGGGAACTCAGCACCATAGATTTCATTGTTAAAAAAGTGGTTTACTGCATTTTTGTGTGGCCGTACATGCACGGAAGATGCCAAAAGTTTTGAGCGCCTAGTTGAGGTCTCTACACCCGAAACAATTGAAAAAATTCACGATATGGTGTCTTCCAACAGGTCAGTGGTTTTAGTTTTAAATAATCACTTGGATATGAGAAAGCGTTCCGCAAGATGGGTGCCGCGTTTGCTCACAATCGACCACAAATGCAACCGTGATATCAGAAGTGTTTGGCGTTGTTCAACCGTAATGTGGACGAGTTTTTGCACGGTTTCGTTGACGAAATCTGGATCAACCACAATACACCAGAGATCAAAAATCAGTCAAAATAGTGGGTTTCTCGGGATGAATCTGCACTAAAGAAGGCCAAGGTGGGTATGTCAGCCAATAAATTATGTACGCAGTATAACCTACATTGAATACTTGAATTTATTGGGTCGATATAATAAAAATTTGAAAAATAATATGGTATGTATGCTGTTGACGTAAGGGTGCAACTTTGTAAATGGGCTTTATCTTCCAAACGGGTGATCCTATCCTAACCGAACTTGGGACAATTGCGGAAAACAGTTTTGGCTAGGATATCAAGGATATCAGAGATACAGCATTTTGAAAATGCAAAACATACCCAGGTATGTTGCCGTTGACATAAAGGTTAATAGAATAGAATTTTTTTTTTAATTTATTTAAGAAAAAATTAAAAATATAAAATTTGGGATTTGAGATATGCATGAAATTTTATAATTTGTTGGTATCAAATGATAATGGGTTTATTCAATGTTAATTAAGGAAAGTAAAAATAAACATTATCGATGTCAGACAATATCCAGCAGGAAATTGTCAGTAGTACTACTGACCAGATGTACCCCTGCCAATGTAATCTTCTATTGACATTGAATATTAGCTTTTCATTGAAAATCCATCAGAAGGCAGTAGCACTACATATTGACTGCACAGCATAATAACAAAAACCAAACTATTGACAATGTCACCAGAAATACACTAGAACTGTTGTCTCCAACGTATCTCTACCCACGCTTAAATGAAAGTTGTCGACATTTTACCTAGTAAAATTGACGATATTGAAAGAGATTTGACGTACATAGATACATATGGTTCTTGGCTGGCAACAGGCTATTATATTTAAACTAAATATATAAAATTTTATAAAAACATTTACTTTTTAAATTGCTGCTTTGACTTAAAATACAAAACATCATATTAAATGTTGAACATTTGATTTTTAGACGACAAATAACCATAACATACAGACCTTTTGAGTATTGAAAATCCAAATAAATTGAAAAATAAGTGCCACCCTAATAAACATTGTACATACTTGCTTACACTTACGTAGTTGTAGTATATTAAAACCAACATTTATACACTTACAAACATGTAAGTATATAAAAAAAAATCACATAAACATGTAAAAATTTACATGTTGTTGTACATAAGGTAATAATGCATATTATAAATAAGTAGTATTGTGTATGACTGAGCAACTGTTTTACATTACAGATGTAAATTAGGAAAGCCCCATTTTAACAGAGCCACAATTACAGTGGAAAAATAGTCTGTTTTATGAGTCGATATCTCAAAAATATTTCTTTGTTCATAAATAAGTCATATGAGATTTAAAAACTGCTGCAATTGATTGTGGAAATTCGTTCATATATACAATATTTATGTCTTTAATTTGTCTTTCAAAATTTCACTTTGGTGCTTTTGGAACATTAAACTTTATAATTAGTCGTATATATCAAGATCTCTTTTGTGCGCCTTCCTAATCTATATGTATCAACATCAATGTAAAATTTCACTTCCACACTGTCGCTCAACGTACACCTTAATAACTTGCGTTTTTGGTTTGGCTTGTTTAAGTGTGGCTTCATAATTTGCAATATCACAGCTTGAGTATATGTGGGAGGTATTCGCATTTTTTCATTAGTTTTTTCTCTTTGTTTGGGTGTTTGTTCATCATACAACACACCTCTCAGGAGTAATGACAACGATATAAGCACTAACGTAAACAACAACTATGTAAAAAATAAAATCCAATGTAATATTTCAAGGCGTTTATAAAATAAAGGATCTTATACAGAATGTTCTACTTAAGAGAAGAAGAAAATACGAAGGCATATTAATTTTGTCACTCCATGTGCAATATAGTCTTGCTGTACTGTATGTCTACAGAAAAAGACAGAAAGGAACCCTGAAGTACGAAAAATTTTGTATGAGCAACATACCCAACTTATAAGCATCTTTGTTCTCTAATTTACGCAGTCGAGGGGCAACAACATAGATTTTACATAATCCAATTCAGGCCACTTATCGCCGTTCTCAAAGAAATATGGACCCATGATGCCGCCAGCAGAACAGTGACATCTTCGGGAAGCATTGCACCCTATTGGATCTCATGTGGATTAGTATCGTTCCAAATTCGACAACTTTCTTTGTAGACGTTTCCATTAATCTTTAGCCATCGAACTGGAGTCAGAATAAAACATCCATTTTGATAATTTGGCAAAACAAACTGAAATGACAACCAATTCGACAGATGTAGCTTCAACAATATGGCTGTCAACTGTCAAAGTTCGGAAATCTCTGTTAGAATACCCTTGATATTAATTTTGTTTTAGCCTTCTTTAGGCTCTTTTTTATTATTAATGTTGAAAATGTACCTTAATCGTGGCTCTGTTTATTGTTGAAAATGTACCTAAATCGTGGTTCTTTTGTATACCCTACACCTTAATCATGATTCTTTTTAATGTTCAAAATGTACCTCAATTGTGGATCTTTTTAATGTTGAAAATGTACCTCAATCGTGGCTCTTTTTAATGTTCAAACTGTATCTCAATTGTGGCTCTTTTTATTGTTGAAAAGGTACCTTAATCGTGGCTCTTTTTAACTTTCAAAATATACCTCAATCGTGGTTCTTTTTAATGCTCAAAATGTACCTCAATCGTGGTTTTTTTTAATGTTCAAAATGTACCTCAATCGTGGTTCTTTTTAATGTTCAAAATTTACCTCAATTGTGGCTCTTTTTAATGTTCAAAGTGTACCTCAATCATGGTTCTTTTTAATGTTCAAACTGTACCTCAATTGTGGCTCTTTTTAATGTTGAAAATGTACCTAAATCGTGGTTCTTTTTAATGTTGAAAATGTACCTCAATCGTGGTTCTTTTTAATGTTGAAAATGTACCTAAATCGTGGTTCTTTTTAATGTTCAAAATGTACCTCAATCGTGGTTCTTTTTAATGTTCAAAATGTAACTCAATCGTGGTTCTTTTTAATATTCAAAATGTACCTCATTCGTGGCTCTTTTTATTGTTGAAAAGGTACCTTAATCGTGGTTCTTTTTAATATTCAAAATGTACCTCATTTGTGGCTCTTTTTATTGTTGAAAAGGTACCTTAATCGTGGCTCTTTCTAACGTTCAAAATGTACTTCAATGTTGAAAATGTACCTCAAACGTGGCTCTTTATAATGCTGAAAATGTACCTCAAACGTGGCTCTTTTTAATGTTGAAAATGTACGTCAATCGTGGTTCTTTGTAATAGTACCTCAATCGATGCTCTTCTTAATGTAGAAAATGTACCTCAATCGAGGATATTCTTAATGTAGTAAATGTAACTTAATCGATCAATCGTGGGAAAAGATTTCTGAAATTTGGGAGCCTCGTGCCAGTCTACATAAAACTCAATGGAGCTTTTTGATAAATGAATCTTATTTTTTGTAGAAATATTTTCCTCATGAATTCAACAAAAAAAGTACCAACTAACAGTGGTACATAAATACTTTGCAAATTAAACTATAAATCCAAATTACAACGGAATTTTTTAATAACAATAAATGATGGTAGATATTGTTTTTCACCATAAATTCTCGGAACATAGTCTATTTTTAACAACAAAGTTTATCTTCTTTTTTTTTTGTAACTTCAGATAAATTTCAACATCTTTATCATATTGTATATGTTTAAGTGAAAAAAATGTTTGCCGAAATTAAACAGAATTTTATAAACTCTGTACAATACATAAAAAGCTTAAACGTGCACAATGGCATGTCCCAGTGGAAAAATCACTTCAAACGGGCAACAACTTGGAACAATTTTTCAGTTTCCCAACAGCGATTGCAAGTTTCTTACATAATACTTTTTGGCGAACTAAAAGTTGTTGGTTGGGACATAGTACATATTAATGTACTCACAACATACGAGTTTTATTTAGTAAAACTTTTTTAATTGAGTGCAATTTATATTTATGCTAGCAATGTTTTATTCGTTTTTCAAGAAATATTATTTTGTTGAAATATTTTAAACATGTTTTTTCAGCTACTTTTTAAAATGTGACTATATTAAAGATGATACAAGTGGCAAACATATTTAAATTAACACAAATTAAATTAAGGGCTCAATTTGAGTTTACCAAAGTAGGTATGAGTAGCGTCAGTTGAAAAACTTTGAGACAAAGTTTTAAATTCCACTGAGTTTTTTTTTTATTAAAAATATAACATGTCAACATTAAAGTGTAATTTACAGCTTATACGAAGATTAATGAAAGTAAAAATGTAAAGAAATTGGAAAGATGAAAGTGTCCCAAATAAAAAAATTATTATAATGGATAATACATATATTAGAAGCAATTATGAAAGATTTTAAATGACAAATAATCCTTCGTATTACTTTAAATTTAATAATAAATAGAATATTCGTTCTATATTTCTATACCAGTGGTTGGCATTAAGGGAACACTTTTCATATGTTTTATAGTTATTAGTGTTGTGTACTTGGAAAGAGTCAAAGGTTGTCAACAAATTCGGTTGAGTCAATTTTTCTTTTGTCACAAATAAATTAATTAAATTACGCTAACATATACATAGTTTAAAAAATAATTTAAGTAACAAATATACAATAGTATTCATAGTTTTACCCTCATCTTTCCAATGATTACTTAATAAAACTTTTGATTACATTTTGCAAAAAATTCAAGGGCACTATTTAATATTTCATCGTTACAAATGCGGGATGCCATCTTATTTTGTGTGAGTTTTTCTATTTACTTTCCAAGTATTTTACAGAGAAACTTTTAAATTACAGCTGTTACACACTCAAATGAAAAAAAAGGAAAATAAAAATAAAGAATAATTTCGATAATGACACATTATCAACACCATCGATTTTAACAGAAAACGCCTACTCAAAACTAATGGTGGGTAGGCAGATTTTCCTTCATCAGTTCAAATACGATTTCTATCTCAAACATTGCATTTCAATTGAATTGAATTTGCCAAGACAAACAGCAAACAAATGAGTAGAAACAGAAATTATACTCTTGCTTACTTCTGTGTAAAAATAGACTAGAATAGATAACAAAAGTTAAGTTTACTTTTCTTTCTGTATCTCAAAAATTTTCGTTAACTACACCCACAACAACTTTATGCAACTTTTCACATTACAAACACATTTCTAACATACAGAGGAAAAAGAATCAATAACTGAAACAAACAAAAAAAAATGGGAAAAAATAATAAAGAATGAAAAAATGAAAATAGAAATAGAATTTTTTTTTTAATTTTTTGAAATTTCTTTAAGATTTAGATGAGTTTTTGTGTGAGTTTTTTTTTTTGTACATTTTTGTATGTAAAACATTTTTCTTTAAAATTTAATGAACTTTAACATTTTCAAAGATAAACTGCAGACTGTATTTCAGATTAAAGTGTGTTGGTAGGGAGAACAGTGGTAATTAATAATTTTCTAAAAATAAAGTTTCAAAATACTGTTAATGTTGATATTATGAGCCACGATTAAGGTACATTTTCTATACTAATAAGAACCACGATTGAGATACATTTTCTACATCAATGAGAGCTACGACTAAGGCGCAATTTCTACATTAATAAGAGCCACTATTGAGGTACATTTTCAACATTAAAAAAGCCACGAATAAAATACATTTCTAACATTAAAAAGAGCAACAATTAAGATACATTTTCAACATTAAAAAGAGCCACGATTAAGGTACATTTTCACCATTAAATAGAGTCACGATTAAGGTATATTCTCTATATTAAAAAGACCCACGATTGAGGTACATTTTCTATATTAAAAAGAGCAACGATTGAGGTACATTTCCAGCATTAAAAACAGCCACGATTGAGGTACATTTTCAACATTAAAAGGAGCTACAATTACGGTACATTTTCAACATTAAATAGAGCTACACTTGAGGTACATTTTCAACATTAACCTTTTGTACATTAAAAAGAACAACGATTGATGTTCTTTTTGTACATTAAAAATACCCTTGATTGAGGTACGCTTTCAACATTAAATAGAGCCACGCTTAAGGCACATTTTCTATATTAAATAGAGCCATGATTGAGGTACATTTTCTATAATAAAAAGAGCCATGATTGAGTTATATTTTTAACCTTAAAAAGAGCAATGATTAAAGCACATTCTCAACATCAAAACAAGTCACGATTAAGCTACATTTTCAAGATTAAAAATGGCCACGATTAAGGCACTTTTTGCACATTAAAAAGAGCCATGACTGAAAAACATTTTCAACATTAAAAAGAACCACGATTATGGTACATTTTGAACATTAATAAGAGCCACGATTGAGGTACATTTTCTGCGTTAAGAAAAGCCACGATTGAGGTACATTTTCTACATTAATAAGAGCCACTATTGAGGTACATTTTCAGCATTAAAAAGAGCCACGATTGAGATACATTTTCAACATTAAAAGGAGCTACAATTACGGTACATTTTGAACATTAAAAAGAGCCACAATTAAAGTACATTTTCAACATTAAAAAGAGCTTCGATTAAGGTACATCTTTAACATTAAAAAGAGCTACGATTGAGGAACATTTTCTTCAATCAAAAGAATATATATTTTCTACTGATAAAAGACCCAGGACAAATGTAAATATTCTACGATTACATTTAAATGATAATTCACATACTTTAAGGCCTCCAGTGAAAGTTTTCTTAACTTAATTTATTTGCAGTTTCTTTAAGAAATTGTAAATATTTTCAAGCAATTGTATGCCGCCAAAAGACCTCAACATTTTTAAGATACATGCAAACAAAATATAGTATATTTCCCCACAAACAGCAAAGTTGTCAAGGTAGTTATTTATTTATATATTTTTTGGTATAAATGTCTAACTGTCTGTGTTAAAAGCCACCAAGACCTCTAACAAAAAACATTATATATCAAAAATTATTATAGAAACACACATAGAGAAACAGTGAATAGGTTAAGATGGCCCCCAAAAAAAGTTATCAATGCTAAAAACTAAAATGAAAGTTGGTTATAATAAGCATACTACACATAACAATTGAATGCTGTTATTATTTTTTTTTATGGACTTGGTTTTTTGGCGCCACCCTACTGTACTGTACTCATATTCATACGTGTATATGTAGCATGTGGCAGAAACAAGCAGTGCAAATGTAATAAAATTACGTTGAAATTCCTACATAACATAAATAAGTTACATCATACAAACTACTGTAAAAATGTTTTAGATATTAGCGTGTTTTTGAGTCTACATATGTATATGTAATCGTATATATGTATTGAATTTTATTCATGTGTATTAGTAGACAAACACATACATACATAAACATTCCACTGGTGCTGCTCATTTCATAATAAATCTCACGAGAAAACGTTTTTTATTGTTTTCTGTTTTGTTTCGTTACCCAAGGCACTTTTACACACACTCAGAGTCATGCACAGGACATGTTTTTTTGTTGATACGAGGTTATGCGCAAAAATTCAAAGCAATTCGAACATTTTCTTAAAACAAGACAAATGTTAGCTTTTTTTCTTAAAATCGTGTATAACAAAATCATCTCGACTTATAATTTGATTAAACTATTTAGTATTCCCTCGTATTTACATGTCTGTAAGTAGCTGTGCTCACACATCACTTATATAATTGTGATATAAGACAAATACATATATGTATGTATGTAATTTTGTTTGTATTTACCAAAACGAAATGAAAATGAAAACCATTGTAAAGGTGGAGTAGAGTATAACCAAAACTCATAAATTTTCAAGCACCTTGACAAATACACTCACATAATAAATATGTATATGAACATAACTAAGAAATTTCTCTGTTGAAAGATTTCCTTATATTTTACGCACAATACTTGCAATTTATTTAATGGCTGCTTGACGTTGCATCAACTAAACATTAACTTAAATAACAGTTTCTTTATTTTGTTATTTCTGTTGTAATAGTTGTCGTTTTGACAGTCAGCAGCATCACACGGCTTTCTTCTCATTTTCGTCATAACAATAAATGACAGGCCATTTTATGTAATACTTAGTTAGAAAGTTGTTATGAAACTCTCGCGGTTATGTAAATGTTACACACAAAAACTTATTGTATAGATGTAAATAACCCAGCGGTAAAAAGAATGACTGAAGAGGCCTTCCAAAAGGCCTTGTTTAGGAGACACAAGTGCTATAAGTTCCATTCCCTTCCTTTTCCTTTATAGTACCACTACTTCAGATGGCCTAGGGGAACAACTAAAAAAGGCACAATAACAATATTTAGGTACATTTTCTACATTGAAGTACCTTTTGTACATTAATAAGAGACGCGATTGAGGTACATTTTCAACATTAATAAGAGCCACGATTGAGGTATATTTTCTACATTAGAAAGAGCCACGATTGAGGAACATTTTCAACATTAATCAGAGCCACGATTGAGATACATTTTCTACACTAATAAGAGCCACGATTGAAGTACATTTTCTAAATTAATAAGAGCCACGATTGAGGTACATTTTCTAGAATCAAATGACTCACGATTAAAATACATTTTCTATATTAAAAGGAGTCATGATTAAGATTAATTTTCTAAATTAACCTTTGTGTGGGAAAATACACAAAATAAAACTTTTGTATTCATTTAAACAAAATAATAAACGATATTCAAGAAATTTCTTAACTTTTAGTACAGAAAACGCATTTATTTATTCAAAGCTGTATTCTGATGTTGGAATATTTAAAAAATGATGTTGATTTCCCTCTTGTGTGATTTTCCACACATACCAAATTTTTGTGTAATAGCGGCTGAGTATAAACTATTTTATGACAAACAGATAAAACATATTGCTTGTAAACAACGTAAGTTTTTTTGAGCGAAGCCGCATTAAAATGAGCCACGTTTAAGTTACATTAAAAAAGGTTTGAAATAAAACATTTAATTGAATACATTTTTGCAATTTATTTAAGAAACGATATTTATACAAGGTGGCTTAAAATTAGACCTTTGGAAATGTCGAGAACTGTAAGTATTGGCAATAGAGTGTCCAAAAAACCGGTTTCCGGTTTAACCGAAAAAGTGTGTTTATGAAAAAACCGGTTTTGATTATTGTCTTTTAAAAAAACGGTTAAACGGTTTCGGTTTTTGTTTATATTAAGTTTGTATTTAATATGAAGAAGTTCACATTTTTATTTGTGGACGCTAATAGAAAATGTGTTAAAAATTGTCAACTAAATCTTTGGAAATTTAGCATTTTTGAATTCTTAAGGCTCTATCTATATCCAGTTGTTTTATATCTTTGAAGAAATATTGTCAAATGCTATAAATTTCTATAAAATAAATCAATATGAATTTTTAAAAATGGTATCAAAGTTTTTCATAAATATGTTTGAATGAGCTTTAGAAAATATATTATATTAATATCGGTTAACCGTCTTATAAAATCGAGTTTGTCAAAAAACCGAAACCGGTGGAGTTTTCAAAGATGATAAAACCGGTTGACCAGTTGACCGGTTTTCTATTTAGGTTTTAGAAACTCTAATTGGCAAGCTATGGAAAACTGAATACTGGATATAATATGTCAAGGAATTAGTTGCATGTAATTTTGGTGATTTCGAATATCCGACAAGATATTGCACGAAGTTTACTTTAACTAAACATCAACCAATGACAAAATTATTGATTGAATTGAAATAAATTCTAATTTTACGAACTTGGAATAAAATATTCAAAGCTGATCGATAAAATTCCCATTAAGCTTTTAACTCTTACAAATAAACACTTAACACTCCACCCTCGTTTAGCTTAACTCAAAAAAAATAAAAGTTTTCTTTCTACTTTTCCTACCAACAAAATGTCCCAAAAAAAAATCGAAATATTTATCTATCCCTTTTTGATATTTCTCGAAAAATGAGTTGGTGTAGGTGTTCTTTCATTCGTTCGTTCTGTAGGTAAGAATGTAATAAGTAAAATTGTGTTCTATCCAAATAGAAAAGGGATGGATGGATGGATGCTTTATAAAATATATAAATTTTTCTCATAAAAATTGTTGTTGGTCGATAAGAATGGTGGGTAATAGTGGTGGTATTTATATTAAGCCTTGTTGTATTTTTGGTGGTGGTGTTGTTGTTGTTGCTGTTGTTGTTTTTCTAACTTCTTTCTAAGTAATATTTAGTTCTAGCACATAAAAAAAACACAACGGAGAAAAAAATGAAGGAAACAAATAAAATTGAAAAGCACTTTTCTAGTTGAATGCTTCACTCGGTTTAGTGTACATATATATATATATATACATAGAAATATTTATAAATAAAAATATATGGACAAGATTTTATATAACAAGTAGAAAAGGCCATAACTAAAGTATCTATGATTTTATAGAAGAACTGTTTATTGACTTCTTTTGTTAAATTACTAAAATCTTAGTTATGCTGTTTTGCATTTAAGGTCACGATATACATAAGTATTTAAAATAGAACAACAGCAATACACAAATTTCTTCAGTAATTTCAAGTAAATTTAAAGTTGAAATTGGTTTAATATATGAAGTTTATATTAATTAATTGCTGAATTTTTTTATTAAATTGATCTTCAAGATCAAAATCGCAAAATACTTGTTTTACCTTTTTTCCCCTGTTCAGGTCCATATGTAGCAAACCGTCCAAAATTCAAGGAAACAATCAATTACAAAAATGTACCTAATATCACAATAAACAACTTTTTAGAACATATGAACTTCCTAGGAATGATTTTTCACCGTTTAGGTAGCTCAATATATGTTAGTAAGAAAAAACTATAGGAATTATATGTTTTGGGCCATAAACTATGAAATTATTATAAACTAAAGCATACTTTTAGGCAGCTTTAAAAAAATGTATTTCAATTTTTTATAGTTATTTGCGATTTTGATCTTGAAGATGGAGTTTTTTTTTCACAATTTTTGTTCTTTATGAGATGGGCCACAACTTTGCCTCAGAGAGTAAATAAAAATTCTGAATTCATTCTGATTCATGTCTTGCAAACAGTTCAGAATTTTTATTTACTGAGGAAATGATCACTTTTGTTTTAAATTTGACAACGAAATTGTTCCGGTATATAAGAAATTTTTGATCAAAATACAAAAATAAAAGAAATTTGTTAGTTTTTATTGAAAATTCCAGAGTT
This sequence comes from Calliphora vicina, assembly GCF_958450345.1. Classification (NCBI taxonomy): domain Eukaryota; kingdom Metazoa; phylum Arthropoda; class Insecta; order Diptera; family Calliphoridae; genus Calliphora; species Calliphora vicina. Next base: position 12,566,889 of record NC_088783.1, on the reverse strand, counting down.
TCAAAAAAAAATTTCAAAAATCCCCAAAAATGGTATTTTTGGTTTTAGACTCTGTTGACGGTACCTTCCTTTTGCAAAATATTTAAGGACACATTGGGGCATCCAAAACAGATTTAAATTTTTTTCAAAGCAGCTTTGCGATTAGTTAAATTTTGGTAAAAAGTTGAAATTTACATAACAAAATAGGTCTACTTCGGAAGGCTCTGAAACTCGTAGTTATACAAATTTTTAAATCAGTTTTCTTCTGTAGTAATTCCCAAAATGTTACCTTTCAGAAAATATAAACACAGTTTCTATTTTGTTTTTAATTTCTGTATAACTAAACTTAATGTAAGTACGTTTTCAATTTTTTTTTAATTTTAATGCGCATAATTTGTGACTTAGTATCGATTTTGAAATAATCCTTTTCCCTAATACTAATAAATTTGTTGTTAATTTAAAAGAAAATATATATTTGAAAAAAATGGGGAGAGATTTGGATCCACTATTAGCAAAAATCCAGACACCCGAAATTACAATTTTCAAGTGTGAATATCTCGTAAACTATAAGTGATAAAATATAGTTATAGCTATGTTTTTTGTAGATTTTACATGTCGCACTGGTTCTTCTAAAGAGCGTCAACTCAAAATTTCGGTGTGTAGTGGTCATATCTACCCACTGTAAAAATCTGCTATCATTTTCTCTACTCTTTCGCCAAAAAATACAGTTGTATCCGAACAGTTGTTTCATTGTAATGTATTGAAAAAAAAATAGTTTTTTGCTTCTACTGAACATTGCGATATATAAAAATCATTCATATGATCGAGAGCAAACATTTAATATCATTTTTAATTTTTCATATACCAGATATACCCCACTTTGAAGCCTTGAGGCTCCGCCTGTTTGCAAGATATGAATCTTGTAAACAGTTCAGAATTTTTATATACTGAGAAAATTATCAGTTTTTTTTTTAAATTTGACAACGATATCCCAAATCTTTAGAGCCCATAAAAAAGTGCATGACTTTGGCCAAAACTGGGTTTTTTCTTCAAAATAACTATCCGTATATGGTTGCACTGTGCAATTAAGCAAAACGAAAATAAACTGTATGAGAATTATATCAACACAATTTTTATAAAAGCAGTGTGTACGAATTATTTACAAAAGAGTGCAGCGCAATTGTATCTAGATTACTTAGATACAATTAAGTGACAATTGACTTCACATTAGATTACCTGGGATGTACAAAATACCCAATTGACTTCTCTCTGCACTACAAAGAATACATATATACGTGTCAAATGACCCAAAATATATAAATTGGAGTCAGTCAAGGGATCAGACATTAATGACTGTCTATAAGGGATACTTTGACCACTTGCTTAACTGCTAAGTAATGTACATAAGAAAACCTTTGTAGTATGAATGTATATCTGTTTTGTGTAAAGAGTATGATTACGACACATCTCAAGTACTGTGATTATTTTCCTTTACGTATTTTGTTGCTACATTCTGGCTTTTACTTTTTAATGTACTGCTTTATTTTGCTTCTGGGAGACATTTGTCGATTTTTGTCTTATATTTACCAGCACTTTTTTCTATTTAAGTGTTATTAAGCGGTGAACAAAGAGAAAAAATATGATCAACCAAAAAAGATGTGCTGGATAAATGTGTTTGTCAGTAAAGCTCTTTATAACAAAAATATGTCCGACTAAATTATTTTAGCAAACTTGCTATTAAGAGAGATTTATTTAATAGTTATAATTTAAAATATAAACAAGAAACTGCGTTTTAAGTTTTAACAATTATAAATAAAAAAATAAATTTAAAACTTTAATTTAAGCATAAATATTCATGACTTATATGCTCAAAATTTCAATGTTTTTAATTTAGAAATTACAGCAAGGTGAATTAGTTTTTTATTATATAAAAAACGACCTTCTAAATTTGTATAGGCTACCAAATTTCTCATACATATGTACATTTTTATATTCTGTATTTTAGTTAAATTTTAATATACATTTTTAAACACATGTGAGTTCATAAATTTGGAAAAAAACACACACTTCATATGTATATTTTGTAAAAATATTTAATAAAACACTATTTCTCACATTGCAACTGGCAGAGCTGTAAATGAATCATTCTTTTTTGATTTTAATTCATTATGAATTAGCTAAATTTTGAATTAATTCATTGAATTGAAAAAATGAATTGAATGAAATTTGAATCAATTCAAACGAATTAGGCAGAAATGAATTTCAATTCATTTCCAATTCAAATGAATTTGTAAAAATGAATTGCAATTCATTTACAATTCATTTGAATTGAATTGATTTTGAATTAATTCAAATGAATTAGAAAAAAGAATAGCAATTCAAATGAATGATTCAAAAATGAGTTGCAATCAATCAAATTCAAGAGCAGATCTCTAGGGGGAATGAAAGATTTCTCCTACCAAAATGAAAATATCCAGTACAAAAATTGAAAAGCCTTGTCCTGTATACGCGCCTGATCAATGAAAACATGGTGTTTGGAGTTTATTTATTCAAGAAGAACTGATTTTTATTTTGAAATACGCTGAACGACAAAACATATTTAATATTCAAGAAGCAATTAATAATTTTTGAAATTTTGTGACCCACGACCACCCAACAACAAACTTTTTGCTAATATTTATATTATATTTATTTCAAAAAAATAAAACTATCTTCCAAAAATAATCAAAAATAAGGAAAACTAACAATGTATGTAGTTCAAAACACAATTGAGTTTCATTAATAAGGCTAATTAGATTTAATTAGAATGCATCATTCACCTTAAACAACAATAGCTTTTCAAAATTATCATCTGAAAGAAATCCACGTTTAGGGATGTTTAGAATAGAGGCGTACGAAAATAATCTTTCAACACCAGCTGACGATGGTAACGGCACATTATATTTAAAGGAAGACTTTTTAACCGTCGATTAATTATACTGCATACTTAATGACATTGAAGAATCTGCTAAATATGCTGCGAATTTCGCGTCGGAGTTGGAAATGAATTGCTAATTTTTTTTTTAATTCGTTTGAATTAATTCAAAATCAATTCAATTCAAATGAATTGTAAATGAATTGAATTAATTCAAAATCAATTCAATTCATTTGAATTGGAAACGAATTGCAATTCATTTTTACCAAATTCATTTGAATTAATTCAAAATCAATTCAATTCATTTGAATTGGAAACGAATTGCAATTCATTTTTACCAAATTCATTTGAATTGACTCAAATTTCATTCAATTCATTTTTTTGTGTGAATGATTCGCGAATTAATTCAAAAATGAGTGATTCATTTACAGCTCTGGCAACTGGCAGCATATTAATTTTAACGTCATGACTTCCTGCAGGTTTTATTTGCTAAATAAAAATGTAAAATAATAACTGTTGTATTTTTAGTGGTTAAAGAATTTCTGTTGAGCCAAATAATTTGTTTGTACAAGTGTCAGTATGTGAATATTTTTCTGCATTTTAACCCAAAGCTACTTGTTTATCCCTGAGCTAAAGTATGTTCATTAGGATGCTCCATAAATCTAAAATTCTTCTTCGTCATTTAAAACCAAATACTAAACATTTTAGCAAATTGTGAAATGGAGTACAAAAACTTGTTTTAATTTGAATTTCTTCAAATATTTTAGATAACTTAAAAAAAAAAAGTACTTTTTTCAAAAAAAACTAACGAAAAATCGTCTTTTTAAAATGTTCATTAGTTTTAAACCATTTTTTTGGGCACATGCATTTGTTGTTAGTCCAATAAAGGAAAAATTAAGAAAATCGGAAAATAAATGGACCTTCTGTTTCCAAAAACTGGTGTAGGGTGTTTAAAAATTTAATTTTCAAATGCGAATATTTCCTAAGCTATAAAATATAATTGATATCTAGTAGTGATCGATGAGGAGTTTCAATATGTGTAAGTTTTTGAAATCGGAACACAAACTAAGAAATTGGATCGTTTTCAAAATTTAACATACCCGAGGTGACCTATTTCGGGGACCCCTGGCCAAATTCAAAACTTAAACTCGACAATCTCCTTGAGGTTGTGAATTTTTTATTTACACCGGACTAACCGTTTTGAAGTTATAGATTTATTTCCCTCTTTTTTGTATATGAGGTACTGAAAAGGTACTTTTTCGATATTTTTTTACAAATTGTTGGTAATTTTATAATATTTGGGTTGAAATCTTCTTCCCAAACTTTTTAAATTTTCAAAAAGTACCTTTTGTTCTGCTGCTCCTCATGTATCATTGTGAGTCGCAAAGTAGGAGAAATTAAAAAAAAAGTGGAAATAAATCTGTAACTACCTGATAGTCCGATTTTAATAAATATAGAGGGGTGTTGGTGGTTTTAAGTTTTGAATTTTGACTTTAAACTCTAAGGTGGGGCGGAGCCTCAAGGCTCCAAAGTGGGCTATATCTGGTATATGAAATATTAAAAATTATATTAAATGTTTGTTCTCGATCATATGAAAGATTTTTACATGTCGCACTGGTTCCTCTAAATAGCGTCAACTCAAAATTTTAAAATGTTCAGTAGAAGCAAAAAACTATTTTTTTTCAATACATTACAATGAAACAACTGTACGGATACAACTGTATTTTTTGGCGAAAGAGTAGAGAAAATGATAGCAGATTTTTACAGTGGATAGATATGACCACTGCACATCGATTTCTTGCTAAATTGAAAATCGAAAAATTTTGAGTTGAACAGTGCGACATGTAAAATCTACAAGAAGACATCTACAAAAAACATAGCTATAACTATATTTATCTCTAATAGTTTACGAGATATTAACACTTGAAAATTGCAATTTCGGGTTTCTGGATTTTTGCTAATAGTGGATCAAAATCTCTCCCCGTTTTTTCAAATATATATTTTTTTTAATTAACAATTCGATATTAATTTCAAAATCGATATTAAGTCACAAATTATGCACATTTAAATAAAAAGAAAAAAATTTAAAACGTACTTACATTAAGTTTAGTTATACAGAAACTAAAAACTGTGTTTATATTTTTGGGAATGGTAACATTTGGGAATTATTACAGAAGAAAACTGATTTGAAAATTTGTATATCTAAGAAGTGGACCTACTTTTTTTTATGTAAATTTCAACTTTATACCAAAATTTAACTAATCGCAAAGCTGCTTTGAAAAACATTAAAATCTGTTTTGGATGCCCCAATATGTCCTTAAATATTTTGCAAAAGGAAGGTACCGTCAACAGAGTCTAAAACCAAAAAATACCATTTTTGGTATTTTTGAAAAGTTTTTTTGGAAACTGTGGAAATTTCAATAAAAACTAACAAATTTCTCTTTTACTTTTGTATTTTGATCAAAAATTTCTTATATAGCGGAACTATTTCATTAAAATTGATTGTCAAACAATACTTCTATTGCATTTTAAAAATTAAAATTTTCTAAAAAAAACGTTATCTATTCTCATATTTTTCAAAGAAGTCTTTTAAAATTTGTTTTATTCTTAAACATTTTTGAAAATAAAACACAATTGTCTATACGCTGATATCTTATCTTTTCCACTAGTCTAGTCTAGATAATGAAATTTGGGGAAAATATAACATAAAGTCCAGAATTTAAAATAACAGCACAAAAATGGAAATTATCCCTTAGCAGCACTTGCGGCCGAAATGAACCTCAACTTCTAAAATCACGAAAAACACAGCTATTTTGACCCCAAGTGCTCTTAAAGGTTAAAATCCATTTTTGCAATGTTGTTGTAAATGCTAGACCCCAATGTATATTTTCCAAAAGTTTCATAAAAATCAATATACCATTTCGCTTCTTTTCTTTCACCTTTAACCTTCACGATTTAAAGGTTAAAGTTTTCCGATTTTAGTAAAAGATTATGAATAGGTTTTACTTAAAATTTATAACAGTAAGGAAATTGGGCTCATTCGCCTAAATATGGACAACAAAATAGTTTTTCTTGAAAATCGCAAAATTTAAATTGAAGGTACTGAAAAACTGTAAGGGGTATTGTCATATTTTTATTCCCTATTATGATCTCAATAAATCCCAATGTGATTATCAAAAAATTCTGAAATTTGTTTAACAAAATTTTTAAAAATTTGAAAATTGAGATTTGAAATATTTTTTTTGGCCATACCTGCGAATAGGTTAACGGTATCCTACGAAGACAAAAACTCATACACAAGTAAATACGGACATATTTTAAATAAAAATTAGCTTTTATTTGAATTTTTTTCGAAATATTTTAATTTCTTTTCCTAAATTTCTTTTTCAAGTGCACTTAGACACTTTAAAATTTTTTAACAAAATTTTGTCATTTATATCTCATTACAACGATAGTTACGTACACATTTCGATTGTTTTACATTCAATTGCAAAAGTATTTATTTAGTAGCAACATTTTTACAAAAACTGAAAAATTTGCATTTGACCCAAAGGAGATACAGGGTTAATTTCAAAAACAAAATTGTTTAATGTAATATTCATTAATATAAATAAATCTAAATATTTCTAGAAAACAGTGCAGTAAGTTAACGAGTTCCACCTATTTATTCCATATAAATAGTAAAATTTAGCATATATATGAACTTTGACCTCGATGCTCTTCCAGAAATCGTTGTCCGATTTGGATCAAATTTTCAGCACTTAACTTTTAGGGCTAGTGTCACAATATTCCATCCGGCACTCTTCTAAATTTTAACAAATATTTTTTTCTATACAACTGATTGTCACTCTAATGTATATCTTATCTTTTCCAATAGTCTCATTAATTGCTTCAGTTTCAGATTTTTCCAATTTTTTTGGGAATTTCCCTACTGCATAATCAAATCTATGTATGTTTTTTTCTTCTATTTTTATGTTTCTTCTTTTTTGTCGTATAACGATTTAAGCTGGGTTTCCGCATACACCGTAATCGGCGCCGATAACGAAAACTGAAAAACATTGGTGTTCATCACCGTCTCGTTTCTGAATTGTTTTCGTTTCATTTGGGTGCGTTGCGACATAAAACAGAAACAAAATAGATAGAATTTCATTATTTTTGACAAAATCTATTATTGTTTCCTCTTCCAATAAAAAAAATTAAATTTTTTTTCATTTCGATTTTCTTTAAATTTGAAATAAAAAAATTATTAAAATAATTTCGTTCCTACATCACCGAAAACAACCTACTTGAAGTTGTTTTCAAGTCGGCCTCAAATGATAGGTTTTTCGTTACTGATCGGTGCCGTTTCGTTTCCAATTTTCGTTGCCGATTTCTGAAACGAACTTTTTTTCGCTGCAAATGTATGAAATTTCGTTATCGGTGCCGGAAACGCGGAAACGTAGCTTTATTAAACAATTTCTGATATATTTTAAAATTTTTAAAAATTCAGTATTATTCAATCACTGTTTTGACTTATCTCAGTCCTTCTTCTTGATAAAAAGGTAAAAGAAAAAACCGTATAACGTTTATACTTATGTATGTGTGCGAATATTAATATTCTCATATATGTTATTGAGTGTGTGTGTGTGTGTGCCAGGATATTAAAGTGTGTACGTGCATGAATTTTTTAAGTAGTTTAAGTATTATTTGCCATAAAAGTGTATGAACCACAGGGTGTGAGAAATTTTTTATATTCGTCCCTGTATGTCTATTTATCTACATGTAAAGTGATGAGTATGAAAGGTATTTGTTTTTTTGTTTTTTTTTTTATAAGTTGTTTGTTAAGTACTATTGTATGACAACATTTTAGACATTCCTCTTATTCTCTAAGTTTTATTTGTTTTTTCTTCTTCTTATTATAATTTTCAATAGTTTTTGAATTTATGTTTATGCCCTCTTTTTCCCTCCTCTGCCATTGAAGTGTTTATAGAATTGAATAGAAAGACATGATTAAGATTTGTAAGGCAAAGATAAAATAAAAGCTAAAGAATAGTTTAAAGAGAATAGTTAACATTAACTAGTCTCTGTTTTATAAAACAAAGACTACATATGTACTATTTGTTTTAAAACATTTAAACTATAATCTGTTGTCGAAAGTGTTTTAATAAAGGGTAGATGAACATTTTGGTTAGTGTATGAATTATTAATTTAAATTAAACAGATTTTTGAAGGAATAAATTTTGTAGAGATTTATGTTAAAGTTTTTAAAATACTCAATTTATCACTTTATCTGGTCTCCGTTAAGAGACGTTTAACAAAAATTATGATTGCGTAGCAATTGGCTATACTATATAGACTTTATAATAAATCTTTATCTTAAACTATATATGTAATTTAAATATTTTTTCTTTCCTATTAAATTCAAAATACTATATTTTAATAAAAATGCTCTAAAACTATTGGCAATTGAACCATATTTATTGTATAAACAACTGAAATGTAGTAAAATTTTCATCAGTTTTCGTTGTATAATATTTACATAACTTTACCACACTCTTTTTTATACAAAATTTTATTTTTTTTGAAAACAAATCATGGTTTTCTACTAGTTAAAATTTTCTCTACAGAATTGCATCATAGATTTCTAAAAAATAACTGTAAAAAAATAGACTTTTTGCCAAAAAGAAATACAACGTTACAAGTTTTTCAAGATTGATTGACATACATTTCAAAATATTATTTAATACATACCTGTAAAATTAATTGTATTAAACCACTGAATCACCGGCATTACTGAAAATGAAAAAAAGAAACAAATATTAGTATGAACTGATAATTGGTTTCAATAACATTTAAATATATTTAAAACAAATGAATTTAAATTCAAGTTATTCTAAACAACTTCTTTTTTCTTAATATTTCCCAGAAATGAACAGTAAACTACAAAGAATTTACTTGTACTCTGTACCAACAAAACCGCCTGCCTGTAGGCCATTTACAGCAAGTGCATTTATAACCATTGCCACTGAAACTTTTTGTATGAATGTAGGAATGTGTGCGTAAAGTTGTGTTTTTGGTATAAGTGTTCGTGTGCTCAAAACAAAAAACACAAAACAGAATTTTAAAAGAGAATTTTATTTTACCAACAAATTCATACTTTAACAGCATAAACAGAGTATGTACTTGTTTTTATTGTTTTATGCTATTGGCAATAAAATAGTTTTGTTTTGTTTTTTTACTGTTAAGTTTTTATACTCTTCACTCACTCAAAAATTTTGAGTGAGTATATGTATGTGGGTGTTTGTGTGAGTGATAGTGAAAGTATTCTATCCCAGCAGTTCTAGGTAACTACCCCGAACTAGTGAGTTTACCTATCGTTTAGAGTGACAACTATTTACGTAACTAGTTATGTAAATAGTTTAGATCCAAGAGCGTCCAATTCATACAAGTCACATTTTGGAATGGAGGCGCCATCTGTTCATATTTTTTTGAGAACGACGTTGGCAGGTCACCAACGCACAGTGGTATAGAAAAAAAGGGAAATAAATCTGTAACATCTTAGTCCGATTTGAATGAAATTTGGCATGCGCAAATAAGAAGTGTAGCCAGGGGTCCCCAAAGTAGGACACCTAGGTTATATTTCTAAAACGATCTTCTGTCTGGTTTCTAATAAAGCTATCAGATATCTCTTATAACTTAGGAGATATTCACATTTGAAAATTAAATTTTCAACATTTTACCCACCTTACTCCAGTTTTTTGAATAAACAAATATTTCCCGATTTTCTCTATTTTCCTTTTCTTGAATTAACAACAAATGTATATGTCAAACAAAATAAGAATTTATTAAAAATGGTGACTGACTCCCAAGTTATATGCATTTGTATTTTAAATTTTAAAAAATTCGATTTTTCTCTAGTTTTTGGGAAAAAAGTACTTTATTTTTTTTTTATATTATCTAAAAAATTTCTAAGAACATGTATTAGGAGTTTATATTTTTTTAAAAGCCAACTATACATGAAACATTCTAAATGAAAACAAATTTAAAAATTGTTTAAACCGAGGGTACCAGGTCCATCCAAAAAACGCCTATTTTTATATAAAATTAAAATTTAGGGCAAAAATTCTCAAATCCCATAGTCGATATCAAAACATAGTAACCCATTTTAGATGGCCAAATATATTGTTAATTATTCTGTAAAGGACTTCTATAACTCCGCACCTGGTATGGATATTATAGCCAAAAAACTAAAAAATCACATTTTTGGGATTTTTCAAAACTTTGTGGGATTGTTGATAACAAATTTCAAAATTTGTTTTTATTTTTGACTTTTCAGTAGCAAAACATAAATAAATTTTATTTCAATTTATAAAAATGTGTATCTTTGCAAAAACTCAATAAAAAGCATATTTTCTCATATTATTCAAAAAAATATACAAAATTCTCTATCTATTGATATAAGATGTCTACATTATGTTTTTGACGTGGAAAATTAAACTTCTTTCATTCAAATCGCTCTAAGGGTTTAGAAGTTACAGATTTATTTCCCTTTTTTTTGCTATACCACTGTGCAACGTCAACGGCGAGCACTATAGTTCGATAATTACCAACATCTTTTGGTCTGAAATCGATGTTATGTACACCAACGACATGTGGTAGACGTATGATCAATATTTAATTACTTTCAAGTCCATCTGCTTTCAACTTTCAAGTCCATCACGAAATCTGCTACCAATAATAATCTGGTATATGGGGCATTTCAAGTCAAGTGAACCAACTTTTGAAATCGATGTCTTCCGATCGGGAAGAGTTTGACATTTTTAAAAAAAAATAAAAAAAATTTTATATTTTTTTCCGAAATCAAAGACTTTTTTGACTTTTTTTTAAAATGGGCCCTTTTTTCTTAAAATAAAGCTTAAATATTTTCCTTGTAGACCTATTTGGTTGCTTAGTGGGATGCGAGTGGGATATCTATCAAAATAAATATTTTGTAACTCAAAACATAAAATTTTTGACATTTTTTGTTGACTTTTTTTTCAAAATGGACCATTTTTATACCCTACACCACCATAGTGGGGAGGGTATAATGCGTTTGTGCAGATGTTTGTAACGGTATACCTTAAAGTATACCGATCGACTTAGAATCACTTTCTGAGTCGATTAAACGATGTCCGTCCGTCTGGCTGGCTGTCCATGTAAACCTTGTGCGCAGAGTACAGGTCGCAATTTTGAAGATATTTCGATCAAATTCGGTACATATAATTTTTTCGGCTCAAGGACGAAGTCTATTGAAATCGGTCCATTATTTCACCTAGCCCCCATACAAATGTCCTCTCGAAATTGGACTTTATCGGTCATAAATGTTTAATTTATATATGTATCTACACAAATTTCGCTCCAAATAAGTTTCATATATACAAAATTCATGTCACCAAATTTTGTTACGATCGGTCCATAATTAGTCATAGCTCCCATATAGATTCGCTTCCGAAAATCACTTTAACGTGCATAAATCTCCTAGGAATGTTGGTATATACACAAGATTCAACAGAAATAACTTTCATTAAGACATAAATCACACGACCTAATTTCAAGGTAATCGGTCCATAATTGGTCATAGCTCCCATATAAGGCCCACTTCCGAAAATCACTCAAAAATATAAATTATTGAAATTTTAAAAGAAAAATGTTTTTGCTCTTTTACTTAGTGTAGGGTATGGTCAAGCCCGACCATACTTTCTTACTTGTTTAATTTTTTTTAGCTCAAAAAAAAAGCTTGGATCTTTTCCTTTAATACCTATTTGGTCGCTTAGTGAAATGCAAGTGGCATATCTATCAAAATAAATACTTTGTAACTCAAGACATATAATTTTTGACTTTTTTTCCAATATGACTAATAGCAGACCGTGTGAATACTCCATATATTTTTTAATATTCTATATAAAAATTTTTGTTCTCCCATTTTAACAACATGCTTATGCAGTAGTTTTATTTTTGTTTATAAAGAGTATAAAAATAAAAAGTTTATTAATTTTTTTTTTGTTTCTGTATTTATAATCAACTTTATTATGTTGTATACATATGTACGATGGATGACAAAAAAAAAATAAAAGCAAAAAACTACAGCTACACAAAACACTTGAACACAGCAATTTGCCCACAACTGATGTTGAATGAGTTTCGTATCATGTACTGGCATTGTGTTGTGAGTGTGTTTACATGTAAACTGCATTTGTATGCAGCCATGCTCATGGTTGTATGACAATCTGTCATTTCTATTTTATATGTCAACCGTAAGTATTATAAAATACACATACTCTATACACACTTTTGTAATATACAACTCAACCACATATTTCTAAATTTTTTTTTCTTTTAGTTTTTAATAATTATAATTATGATGAGTAAAAAAGTATGGAAGAGTAAAGAAAAACTCAAATGTTGTGACGTTTCCAGTGGGTTGTTTGGTTTTTGGTTTTAATTTTATTATTTTTGTGTTTTGGTGCATGCATAAGCATGTTTTTTTATACTCTTTAATGCGAATAGTTTTAAAAGCATTTCAAATTCTGAGGTAATGTGGTGTAATGTTAATAGAATTTTTTTTTTGGGTTTGTATTAGAATGCATATTAATTAGTTTAAATCAGTATACAAAATCTCTAATTCGGTTTATGTTAATAAAATTAGGATATAAAAATCATAAAAATCGATGGATTCTTATCGAATTTATCTACAATTAACGTGCTGTTTTTCTATAGCGAACGAGTACTTTGAGTGGACGTTTTACATGTATTTTGTTTTTGTTACAATAACAAAACACATGTTAAATTTCCACCATATAATACCCTACACTAAGTAAAAGAGCAAAAACATTTTTCTTTTAAAATTTCAATAATTTATATTTTTGAGTGATTTTCGGAAGAGGCCTTATATGGCAGCTATGACCAATTATGGACAGATCACCATGAAATTAGGTCGTGTGATTTATGTCTATATTAAAGTTAACTATGTTGAATTTTGTGTGTTTACCAACATTTTTAAGCGATTTATGCACGTTAAAGTGATTTTCGGAAGCGGGTCTATATGGGAGCTATGACTAATTATGTACCGATCGTAACAACATTTTATGACATGAATTTTGTATATATAAAACATATTTGGAGCGGAATTTGTGGAGATACAAGTTACTAAATTAAACATTTATGACCGATAAAGTCCAATTTCGGAAGGACATTTGTATGGGGGCTAGGTGGAATAATGAACCGATTTCAGCTAGTTTTAGTAGGCTTGGTCCTTGGGCCAAAGAAATAATATGTACCAAATTCGATCGAAATATCTTCAAAATTGCGACCTGTACTCTGCGCACAAAGTTTACATGGACAGCCAGCCAGACGGACGTCGTTTAATCGACTAAGAAAGTGATTCTAAGTCGATCGGTATACTTTAAGGTGGGTGTTTTTTGGCGTTACAAACATCTGCACAAACGCATTATACCCTCCCCACTATGGTGGTGTATGGTATAAATACAAGGCCTAACTCATTCATTCACCGATAGTCTGTGAAGGAATGAGGGAGTGAATGAAAGAGTCAGGTCTTGTATTTTTAAATATATATATGTTTAAAAATAAAGCAAATAAGTCGATCGTATGTATACTTTTGTAACGGAGTGTACGTATTGTATTAATAAAATTTATATTACACAACAACAAAACATTTCGTTTGGTACTAATAAATATGAAGGAATTACCAAAACAACAAAATTAAATTATTTAAATATTTAAAAGTTTTATAGTTGAAACTTGTGTTTTTGCACAACGCACTATTACTCAAACACAATTTCAATGGTTTGTAATTAATGGGCTTTCATCAATTTTATTTGGCTTTTTACAGATTTTATGTAGTTTTTTTACGTATTTATCCTGAGTGTGGGGTTTATTTTATTTTTGTTGTATTTTCATATTAATACTTGTATTTTGTACTTTAGTTTTTATATTTTTGTTTTTCTCATAATATAAATGGTTGGCGTTGACCTTGTTTATGTGTGTTTTTTTTACACAAAATCCTTGAACCTTTTGCGTTGTTGTTAAGTGTACTTATACATTTGTAGGTATATAAGCAAAGAAATGTGTATACCTAAATATATAACAAAACAAAATAAACCTATAGAGACTATTTTATTTTTATTATTTTATGCGTAGAATCCTATTTGTTTTAAATTATATAATTTAGTTTTTCTTGATCTCTATAGTTTATGTCAATAGCATCATGTTTACATAGATATGTAATTAAAACTGTTTACGTTAACGTATACGTAATGTTATTTACTCAAGCAATTATATATGCATTACTCATACTCTTACTTACTAAATGTATGGTTTTTTAATGATAAAATTGTAGTAAGTTTTTATTTAAAACGTAAAATTTTGTGCTATTTTTAAGCACCACCCACTTGTATGGTTGTTTTTTTTTCTATTTTATAAATAATTTATTTTTGCATGACTTCTTACTCATGCTAATTAGAGGTAAGTTAATGTTGGAAAATTTTAATGATCTTAAAACAGAAAAAACATATACTTAGCTATAATTAGTAAGTTGAATAATTTTCCCATTGCAAGCTTTGGTTTTATAAATTTTGAAAATATCTTTAATTGCATTATTAGCCAAGACTTCATGTTACTAAACAGCATTCAAATTTATTTCATATCATATTTCACAATCACCATATCAGGTTTTAAACTTTACAATTGCAAAGTTTATGTATTTTTTTAGACTATTTCGCTAATTATAATAATTATTAATTGTCGTTATCGAATACGAGAAACTAGTGTAGGAAAAACAAAGGAGAAGATAAAAAAACAGGTTTTTAATTTACACCATATATCAACGTTTTAATTGATAAATAGTTGTAATTTTTAAATATCAATATTTAAATAACACAGTGCAACACGAAAAAATAACCATATTCGGACACCAGTACGTGATAAAACACCAAAAAAGACCCGCGTCTCTCAGTTTTGCCCAAAGTCAAGCACTTTTTTATGGGCCACCAAAGATTTGGGGACTTTTGCAAAAAAATTATAATTTGCTCAAGTTCATATCTTGCAAACAGTTCGGAATTTTGATTTACTCTCTGAGGCAAAGTTGTAGCCCTTGTCATAAAGAACAAAAATTGTGAACATATAAATTCCAAAAAAATCATCTTGAAGATCAAAATCGCAAAACAAAATTCAAAATAAATTTAGAAATAATTTTTTTTAAAGCTGCCTAAAACTATGCTTTAGTCTATATATATAAAAATTAAATGGTCTATGTATGTAATCCATCATGTGTAATGCCATCACGTGAGAACCTCTGGAGCGATTTGGCTGATTTTTTTTTTATTCGATTCGAAAATTTCAGGAGATGGTTTGTAAAGAAAAAAATTCAAAAATTCCGGGTAAAACTCGGAAATTTTTTTTGAGTCCAGTCAGCTGTAGTAAAAAAGCCCCCTAACGTATGCAGTACAAATTTAAATATTTTATTTGCAAATAAATAAGAACAGGCAGGTGTATGTGGGTTTGGAGAAACTTGAAGAACTAACATTAGTAAATAGCTACCGGGACGGTCAACTAGTTTATAAGAATTTAATAGTTTATAGCCCAAAACACTTAAATCCTTTAGTTTTTTCTTACTAACTTATACTGACCTACCTAAACGGTGTTAAGATCATTCCTAGGAAGTTTATATGTTCTAGAAAGTTGTTTATTGAGATCTTAGCAGCAGTTTCCTTGAATATTGAACGGTTTGCTGGGCCTGAACAGGAGAAAAAATTAAAAAAATTTAATTTTTTAAAGTTTTTTTCGATTTCGATCTTGAAGATATATTTTTTTTTGATCTTATATGTTTACAATCGTCATATGCGGGAGTTTTACTTTACTTCTTTAATTTGAAACAATATAGCCGCTGAAACACACCGATTGCTCACCAAATCTTATGGTGAATGTGTTTCATCGGTTTCAACGTCCATAACATGGTTTGTATGGTTCAGAAGTGGTGATTTTGACACGGAAGACAAAGATCTCCAGGCCAGCGAAAAAAGTTTGAACACCAACAATCGGAGGAAATACTCCAAGAAGCTCAACAAAATCCCAATGATTTTGCAAGCTAAACGTTTGTGAGCAGCTGGATTCATCCAAAAGCAGGGAAATTGGGTACCATACGTACTAAGATAGAGAGATCTTGAAATAAGATTTTTTGATGTCCGAAATACTGCTTGAACGCTATACAAGAAAATCATTTTTGCTCCGAATAAGAGATCGTATGTAAAGCCCGACCAAACAACCAATTCTATACCAAAGGCAAATATCCATGGCGCTTAGGTAATGCTCTGTATTTGGTGGGACCCAAAGGGTCCCATCTATTATGAGCTGTTGAAATAATACATCATGACAACGCTCGGTCACATGTTGTAATATCTGTTAAAAAGTGTTTCAAAATAAAAGCTAAAAATCAAAAAAATCACATTTTTTAAGTCATATGTATGAACCAAAAAATAATCCTTTGCTCAAGGATTATTTTTTGGTTCAATGGACAGAAAACCAACATTGTGAAAATTGGAAGGTAATATACTGTAGAAATTGAGTGATTTTACATATTTCTGATATAAAATTGTATGTTTTAAACTAGATAAAAGACAAAAAAAAGTCGAATTTCAAATTGTTGATGATCATAGTAAAATAGGCACTGTAAAATTTTCATTTGAAATATTTTACTAAACTTGTATTTTATTTATTTAGATATTTTAATCAAACCACAAATGTTCTAGTATACATATGTATGTACTATAATCAAATATGGTTTTCTCCCAAATTATTCCTATACCTTTAAACTTTTCCCAAGAAAACAGCTAAATTACGTAGTATTATTCTTTTATGTAAATATGTATTTTTCCCAACATTTACTTAATAAATGTCATTTCTATGCATATTTATGACACATAATACTAAAAGACATTTGGAAAAGTCTCGGAAAAAATACACAAAAAGCAAGCTATACATTTTCTTGATTTGATAATCAAAGATTTTATGATGTAGAGAATTTGTTTTGTATTCTATAAAGGAGCTGCTGTTTATGAGAAATGAAATAAAACAAGAAAAAAAAACCCAAACATGATGGGTATTTATAGCAAACAAAAACAAACAAAAAATGGTTGTTAATTTAATGAAAAACAATATACCTCCACATACCCAATATAATCTCAACAATCAGAAAAGTCCTTACAAAATTCAACAAATACAGGATTTTATATTTGTCAACATAGAATATACATTGTGTAAATTTTAGTTTAATAGTTTTTTAAAAGAACTTTTCAGTCTGCCTTGTTTCTCTTACATATTTTTTTGGCTTTAGTGTTTGTGTAAGTATGAGTATGTTAAAGAGCATAACATGTGAACATTTATAAAAACATCAATTGCTGTAAATAATTTGTAACCTGTTTTTGTTGTTAAAACCCATCATCATCCCGAACATGTGACTTTTCTTGTATTGTTTTTTTGTAATACTATTATAACATTAGTGTGGCCCTTATAAAGAGTGTGTCAAACAAAACTTACACACTTTTGCAGCCAAAACTTATCCTTGGTCCAACAAATTATTATTTTTTTAATCAGATATTATCTATTCTATTCTAAATCAATAATATTCAACTGTTATTTTGGTAAAATGGAGAGCGAAAAAAAAGTAAGTGAAAAAATAATTAAAACTTCTCAAAAAAATAGCAAAATGTCTGAAGTTTCATCGTCGCACTTTTTAAGAGCCATTAACATTTAAAAAAAAATGGATCAGGAAGAAAAAAGGTCTAATAGATATTGGTAAGGTAAAAGAAGTCCAACAGCTCTTTCGAAGAGCACCGAACACTTCTCTCAGAAAATCAGATCTTAAAGTTAAGCTAATACTGATTTGAAGTCGTATAAAGTTCAGAAAGTTCCAGATCTCATTGCGGTAAAGAACTTAGAAGCAAAAAAACGAGCTAAATAATTTATGTAAAATTTTATAAAAAAACAAGTAAGAAAGTAATGTCGGTCAAGCCCGACCATATAATACTCCACACTAAATAAAGGAGCAAAAACATTTTTCTTTTAAAATTTCAATAATTTATATTTTTGAGTGATTTATGGAAGTGGGCCTTTTTTTATGGGAGCTATGACCAATTATGGCCCGATCACCATGAAATTAAGTCGTGTGATTTATGTCTATATGAAAGTTAACTACAGTGAGACCTCGATTATCCGTAATGGTCGGGACCGGGAGCATTGTGGATAATCAATTTTCCCGGTTAATTGAGTACCAGTTTTAAATAGTTTTTTAATAGTTTTTCGATAATGACATTTACGGCTCTATATTGCACCATCAGTTGGATCAATATCGTCCAATTTGGTGGACAAACTTTCACAATAACGTTTTCAGCATTAAGGCAAACTGCTCTCAGGTAAACAATTTCAAAAAATGTCTGTTTAATATCCATTATCTCATTGGTGAGTTTTTTCCTTGATATGAATTCATTTAATTTTTCCACGAAAATTGTAGCAGCTATATAATCAGCTGCATATTTTTCTCCTGCTGCATTAAGTTTGTGAATACAATGTCGCTTTTTTATTTAATTTTGAGTGAAATATTTTAGCATTTTCTTCGCTGCTAATCCATAAATTAGAGTTCCTTTAAATCTTTCCTTCCGGAACCATTCATAAACAGCAAAATCTAATTTTGTATATGCTTCCGAATCATCGTATGCAATAGAGGGAATTCCCCTTTTTCGTTTTATTCACATTTTTCAAATTGATTGTTGAAAGATAATCGAAAAAAATTATGCTTATAATTCCCGATAATAGAGGTAATTACGGTTAATCGATGCAAAAAAAATAAATCGATCCAAAAATATTTAAATTTTCTTTCCCGGTTAATTGATGTTGCCGGTTAATCGAATCACGGATAATCTAGGCCTCACTGTATGTTGAATTTTTTGTGTATACCAACATTTTTAAGCGATTTATGCACTTTAAAGTGATTTTCGGAAGCGGGTCTATATGGGAGCTATACTAATTATCTAACCGATCCTAACAAAAAAAAAACTTATTTGGAGCGAAATTTGTGGAGATACATATATAAATTAAACATTTATGACCGATAAAGTCCAATTTCGGGAGGACATTGTATGGGGACTAGGTGAAATAATGAACCGATTTCAGGCAATTTCAATAGGCTTGGTCCTCGGGCCATCCAGCCAGACGGACATCGTTTAATCGACTCAGAAAGTGATTCTAAGTCGATCGGGCGTTACAAACATCTGCACAAACGCATTATTCCCTCCCCACTATGGTGGTGTAGGGTATAAATACACATGTTGGGTGAAGGATGATGAAACTTATGTACTGGCAGACATTTCACAACTTCCAGGTCAAGAATTTTATGTGACTGATGAACGAGGTAATGTTAAAGGTCAATACGGGACAAAAAACAATCAAGAAGTTTCTTGCGTGACAATCCATTTGCAGTTGTGGCAAAAAAAGCCAATTGCATGACTTTAGGCAAAACTGGGAGACACGGGTTTTTAGTCCTTTATCACGTACTGGTGTCCGTATATGGTTATATTTACATGACTTAAATAATTACACCCAGTGTTATTGTACTGTCTATTAGAGTCTTTTTAGGTCAATTAACATTCGAATATGTAAATAGAACTAGTTATGTAGCTAACCAAGTAACCAGTTTGGTTGATAGCATGGTAACTGAATCTATCTAACCGGTAAGGGAATTCATTTGTGACATCAGGCATGATAAATACAGAAATATATATTACGTAGTGTCTACTGAAACGGCGTTTACCTTTCTGAAAACCGCACAGAGTGCCATCATATTTCTGGCCCTTAAGTGGTATACAAACAATAATGTAAATTTTGTACCACAGAACTTCGGTCTGTGAAAAAAGAATTAAAGAAGAACACAAAAAGGGTAACTATCAAATCTTTATTGGGAGAATTCCGGAAAAATATGTCAATATTTTATAATATTTGCATTTGTATAATATTTTAATAAATTAATGTATTATTTTTGAGAATATTTATATTGAACGGTTTAAGTTTTAATTAACTTAATACAAGTTTTTTCTGAATCACTCTTTATTGGACTTTGTCGATATTAGGTGCTCCCAAGATCTGAAATTGATCTCTGTATATGGGGGCTAGGTGAAATAATGGAAAGTTATTTCAATACCAAACAAACCTTTCGTTTGAGCTTTATATTGTTTTCAACATACAGATAGGTCGGTCATAGCTAGATCGTCTTAGCATTTTTTGAGCACCCATAATATATATTTTTATCTGCGACAAAAATTTGTTATGTGTTACAAACGAAATGACAAAATCAATATACCTCCCAGCTTTTTTGATAGTGGGTATAAAAAATAACAATATAGGGTCCAACCTAATGTGTATGTAGTTAACTCAATGTATTCACATGAACTTTACTTATGCTGATATACTTGAATTTATTTATGTAGAGTGTTTTATGTATATGTAAAACGAGTTTTTTTGTATTTTATTTATGTAAACCAGTGATCTGCATGAAGAGAACATGAACAAATATATGATATTTGGTTCACTATTGTTATCTGAACATAATTTTTATTATTTTAACATTTTTATAAATATTGTTAACTTATACATAAAAAACCGTTTGACTTCTGGTAGCTATGAGTGCCGGCCACTGATGTATGTAAGTTAGAGTGTTCCTTAGAATTAATTTTTTTGAAATGTTGAAACGGTAGCCGCTGAAAACTTTCTTAATGACCTAAAATACCCCCCAAAAAATGTTTAGCTTGTTCTAAGAAGGGCAACTCCTTGTAAATTCACCTCAAAACTAAATCGAAAGTCGGCACGATTTAATTTTGAGGTACAAGGGAAAAATGCATTTTTTAAATTTTTTTAAATTTTTGCCATTAAATAATAACTTTTGCAATTTAATTTAAAAGAATCGAAATATGTACCTCATTGTCATTCTAATAAGATATAAAAGACAAAAATTGGTTAAAAAATGTTAAAGTTATCAAAAAATCGCCAGGCCATTAAGTGTCTCAGGCCAATAGAACAAGAAATTTAGGAACAAAATCAACATATTTTGAGAAATATTAAAACAAAAGTTTATTTTTACTTAAAATATATCCATATTTACTTGTACATGAGTTTTTATCTTCATAGGATACAGTTAACCTATTCGCAGGTATAACCAAAAAAAAATATTTTTTTAACGGCAGTTTGAAAACTCCAATTTCAAATTTTTAAAAATTTTGTTAAACAAATTTCAGAATTTTTTGATCACCACATGGGGATTTATTTACAACATAATAGGGAATAAAAATATGGAAAAAGTATGTCAATACCTCCTATACTTTTTCCGTACCTGCGATTTAAATTTTGCTATTTTCGAGAAAAACTAATTTCCTTACTGTTATTAATTTTAAGTAAAATCTGTTCAGAATATTATAGTCCACCTAATTTTAAATATAGTCTGAAAGTTTGCCTAAAATCGGAAAACGTTAACCCTTAAATCGTGAAGGTCAAAGGTCAAAATTTTCAATATTTGGAATTTCTAATGGAAAGATAGCGAACTATTATATATTTTTGGGCCGATTTTGATGAAACTTAAGAAAAATATAAAATGAAGTCAAGTATTTACAATAACAGCACAAAAATGGAAATTAACCCTTAAGATCACATTTGGACCGCAAGTGCAAGTGGGAAATATTTACCCATGAGTACAGGAAAAGGGTTAAATAACATTTAGCATATGAAAGGTACTTAAAAGTCCCTCTAAATGACGTGAAATATATTTCGGAAATTAAAAATATGGATTTTTTGAGTTTTAACGAAAGTATATAAGAATTTTTCGGGAGCCATCCTAATTTATGTTTAACAATGTTTATTATGCGTAGGTAGTTTGTTAATAAATAACAAAGTTAAAGGGCATTTAATTAATATTCTTTGTAATTATTTTGTTTTTTACATGACATTTACGAAATTATATTGTAAACATGTAAACAAAAGAAAAACATGTTTCGAAAATGTAAACAAAGTACACAAACGACCTTTAGGAAAAGAACTCCATTAGAGCACAACGTTTGATTAACTCAGAAAAATGATGAATAGATGGCTTTAATTCATAGAATATTTTTGTCGTCTCAAAGGGGGTTTTACACCAGCAGAGACCTGTGCCGAACACCTAAGCGCCGGATAAGCCGAGCCGCCGAGTCGTGAACTATTACAACATTATGAAAATATGACATAATAGGATACCTAGTGAATCCTCTAAGTGTATTATAATCAGAGTTTCATTGTCTATAATCTATATATATAAAAATGAAATGGTCCATGTATGTAATGTCATCACGTGAAAACGGCTGGAGCGATTTGGCTGATTTTTTTTATTCGATTCGAAATTTTCAGGAGATGGTTTGTAAAGAAAAAAAATTTAAAAATGGCGGCTAAAACCGGCATTTTTGAGTCCAGTCAACTGTAATAAAAACCCCTACCAGTACAAATTTGCAAATAAATAAGAACAGGCAGGGTTTGAGAAACTTGACGAACTAACATTAGTAAATGCTACCGGGCGAAGCCGGGGAGGTCAACTAGTACAAAATAAAATTGATTGTCACAATGTATTTTTGATTGAAAATTTTTCAAATATTTGTTAGTTTTTGGACTTACACTACAGAGATGTTATCATTAAATTTTTAATTAATTCGCGAATTATTCATTCTCTGAATAAGCATATTCTGAATTAATTAATTTCACACAAAAAAAAAAGAATTGAATTAAATTTGAGTCAATTCAAAAGAATTTCGTAAAAATTAATTGCAATTCATTTCCAACTCAAATGAATTTGTCAAATGAATTGCAAACGAATTGCATTGTATTGATTTTGAATTAATTGAAATGAATTAGGAATTAATTTCAAAGCCATTTGAATTGATTTTGTAAGTAAATCGTTTTGTATATCACTTAGTATAGCCCAAAGGCAAAAAATTCTTAGATTTAAAATTCCCATGATATACTGGAATTGTCAGGTAGCGGCAGAATGGGATTATTGAATTATGTTGTTTATTTGCTCTTGAATTTGATTGATTGCAACTCATTTTTGATTTCATTCATTTGAATCAATTAAATTCAAATCAACTAAATTCAAACGAATTGGAAATGAATTGCAATTCACTTTAACAAATTCATTTTAATTGGAAACAAATTGAAATTCATTTTACAGATTCTCCTTTTTACAAATTCATTTGAATTGGATTTGAATTGAAATTAATTTCTGCCTTATTCGTTTGAATTGATTCAAATTTCATAAAATATTTTTTTTTGTGAAAAGAATTAATTCAAAATTTAGCTAATTCGTAACGAATTAAAATCAAAAATGAATGATTCATTTACAGCTCTGTTACACTACAATACTTTCCTAAATTCTCATACTAAATTGAATAATATATAGTTACCTTAAATGCAAACGGACGTAACTACACTTTTATTTTGTTTACATGAGAAAGAAAAAACTTTATACAATCAATAATAATAAAGTCAAAAGTCCGTTTGAATTTCTTTAATAAAATTTTTGATTGCAGGAGTCTAAAAATTTGCGTGAGCATGTCGCATGATAAAAAAGAACCATAATCGATTTGAATTTTAGTGTAGATACGTCCGTTTGCATTTAAGGTAAGAATAAATTTGTGCGGTATTGTATAATTGTTGTTTACTTTTTGAAACAAACTAAAACTAAAAATACCATTTCTTTGTCAGCAAAATGCATACATTAATAAATAAACCTTCCATAAATTTCATATTTTTTATGTTCAAATGTTAACAAAACAAAACCAAACAATTTAATTGTGGCGGCTTTATGACTGTCTTACAATATCCGTAATCAATGTATTTTTATTACTTTATTCTTTAAGTTAAAACACATTAAACAAGTTTAATAAAAGAAGCTATGTGAAAACAAAAACAACACTCGCATGTGTGATTATTTTGAGTAATTTTTGTGATTGTGTGATTATTTTGAGTTTTTTTATAGTTTCTACTCTATGCGATTTTTCCTATGCAGTTAAGCAAGTATACATTGGCAACTTACAGTAATTTGCACTAATATCTGATTACTTGGCTGATTCCAATTTATATATTTTGGGTAAAACATATGTGTGCTCTTAGTAAAACAGAGAGATTTAAATTGGTTACTTTATACATCCCAGGTAATCAAGCATGAACTCAATCGTCACTTAAGTATCTCTAAGTAATCTAGTGTGTAGTCACTTTAAACGTTTATTTTGTACAGCACTTTAGAAAGTAATTATTTTACCCATCAGAAGTAATTTGTTGGAGAGTAGTCTTAGGATGGTTTTTTACAAGCAATCGGTTACACAGTGCAACACAAAACAATATAAACATACACGGACACCACTATGTGATAAAAGACCAACAAAAAAAGTTTTTCCCAAAGTCATGCACTTTTTTTATTGGCCCCCCAAATATTTGGAAGCTCGGTGTAATTTTTTCAAAAAAGTGATCATTTTCTCCGGCTCATATCTTCCAAACAGTTCGGAATTTTGATTTAATCTCTGAGGCAAAGTTGTAGCTCTTGTCATAAAGAACAAAAATTGCGAACATATAAAATCAAAAAAACTTCATCTTCATGATCAAAATCGCAAAAAAACTTAAAAACCGATATTTTTACCTTTTTTCCCTGTTCAGGTCCATAGGTAGCAAACCGTTCAAAATTCAAGGAAACAATCCACTAAAAAAATGAACCTAAGATCTTGATAAACAACTTTCTAGAACATAACTTCCTAGGAATGACTCTTAACACCGTTTACGTAAGTCAATATAAGTTAGTAAGAAAAAACTAAAGGAATTAAATGTTTTGCGCCATAAACTATTAATTATAAACTAAAGCATACTTTTAGGCAGCTTTACAAACATTTATTTTTGAATTTATTTCGAATTTTTTAAAGTTTTTTTGCGATTTTGATCTTGAAGTTGTTTTGATTTTATATGTTCACAGTTCTTTATGACAAGGGCTACAAATTTTTTAAAATTTTTTGCGATTTTGATCTTGAAGTTGTTTTGATTTTATATGTTCACAGTTCTTTATGACAAGGGCTACAACTTTGTCTCAGAGAGTAAATCAAAATTCCGAACTGTTTGCAAGATATGAGACTGAGAAAATGATCACTTTTTTGCAAAAATTATACCGAGGACCCAAATCTTTGGGGGCCCATAAAAAAAAGTGCATGACTTTGGGCAATACTGGGAGATGCGGGTCTTTTTTTAGTCCTTTATCGCATACTGGTGTCCGTATATGGTTATATTTCCATGACTTTAATAATTACACATAGTGTATTGCACTGTCTATTAGAGTCTTTTTAGGTAAATTAACATTCGAATATGTGAATTTAACTAGTTATGTAGCTAATCATGTAACCAGTTTGGTTTGCTAGCAAGGTAACTGAATCTATCTAACCGGTAAGTGAATTCAATACGTTGACTACTTTGGATCAGGTATTAGACAGTCTCACTGTAATCCAAAAGTGTCAATTGATCACCCAGCTTAGTATTAAAATAACTCGTCACGTAGCTAGTTATGTAACCAGTTGGGGACTAGGAAAATCACCAGTTGGGGACAGTCTCCTAGTATAGCTGAGTATTGACAAACAATGATTTTTACAACAATTACTCCACAGAAAAGAAACAAAATCGAAATAGTAATATTTTCTGTTTATTATTGTTTTATTCGAAAGCTTAAAAATCATGACTATCAAAAACACTCATTTACACTCATGGATACATACACAAATAATTGCTAAAACATGTCTAAGTTTAGGTTACATTTAAGGTAAATTTAATGTAATTGTATTATATTACTACCTCACATACTACATTTACAGCCATTAGTTTAGAATAATCTTCAACATCATCGTCTTCCCTGGCAAAACATGACGATATAAGAGTCATATTTAACCAACATTTTCTACATCTGTGTACAAAATACTATTTCGTACTCGTACTCATAGAAATTTATGACATTCTTAAATACAAACACACGTGTAACTGAAATACATTCCAGAAAATATGGTTAAAACATTTAGTTAAACGTTTCGTTGTGACAGCATTTATTATTATAGTTTTTTAATGGACACGAATCAACATCATTGAGGTACATGCTGATATATGTAAGTACATTTTTTAGTACAATACCAATTTAGAAG
The DNA here is from genome assembly GCF_958450345.1 of Calliphora vicina. Lineage (NCBI taxonomy): Eukaryota > Metazoa > Arthropoda > Insecta > Diptera > Calliphoridae > Calliphora > Calliphora vicina. The sequence goes on along the minus strand of NC_088783.1, from coordinate 12,540,735 downwards.
GTACTTTTAATGCACCAAAGGCTTGTTTACTTTTAGCAGCATTCAAAATAGTACTTTTGAAACAGTTTTTCAAGGAATAATATCTCATTCACATACACTCAAAAATCGACTAAATTTTTGACAAATTGCTAAGTTTTTACCTTTTAAAAATAATATTTAATTTCCTTTAAGTAAACATAATTCTTTTGATTGCAAATAACTGCAGTTTAGTTTTTTAAATTTGTAACAACTCTTTATTTATACAATAATTTAAATAATCACACTTTTTTTTAATACACACACTTAATAATGTCCAAGAATACACTAGCAATACAGTCTCTAATAAACTAAACTGTCTACAACCGCTGTCAATATTTATATAGAGTGCCATCTTCCACCAGCTTCATGAATTATCTTAACGGACAAAGCTGGAATGTTCCATTTCTAGAGCTTTTAGCTCCTAAAATGGGTCAAGTAGAAAATTCGTCCACATACACCTTAAACGTTATCCGATTTGGCTCAAATTTTCAGCATTGTGCAAAATTATGGCCACCTTTTTTTGAAAATTCCAAAAGTTGTTTTGTTGGAGCGGATGTCTTTGACTTGATATCTTATTTATATATATAATTCTTCTGTACGTGTGTTAGTAACTGAACTCCTCCTTAAAGGCAAGACCGATTTCGATGAATTTTGTTGTGTGTGTTTGAGTGGGTCCCTGGATGGTTTACATTCACAATTGACCTATATAGGTGCAATGGGCGTGGCACCTCCCATATGGAGTAAACATTTATTATTGCATATCTTGAGTACTATTATAGTGGGTCTTCAAACTTTGTGTGAGCTATGGCAGAACAACGTTTGCGGAGACAGCTAGTATACAATAGATTTTGAAAGCGGTTATTGGTTTTACTAACTTATATGTATGTCATTTTAAAGGGTACATATTTTTTAAGTCATGGAAATTTAACCATATACTGACACCACTACGTGATAAAAGACCAAAAAAAAAGACCAAAAAAAAAGACCCGTTTCTCCAAGTTTTGCCCAAACTCATGCACTTTTTTGTATGGGAAACTTCATCTCAAGATCAAAATCGCATAAAACTAAGAAATAGAAATAAATTTTTTGAAGCTGCCTAAAATTATGCTTTAGTTTATAATAATTTAATAGTTTAATTCCTTTAGTTTTTTCTTGCTAACTTATATTGACCTACCTAAACGGTGGTAAAAATCATTCCTAGGAAGTTCATATGTTCTAGAAAGTTGTTTATTAAGATCTTAGGTACATTTTTATTGTGGATAATTTCCTCGAATTTTTAACGGTCTGCTACCTATGCACCTGAACAGGGGAAAAATGTAAAAAAATTGATTTTTTAATGTTTTTTGCGATTTTTATCTTGTAGATATAAAGTTTTTTGATTTTTTTTTTGTTCTTTATGCCAAGAGCTACAACTTTCAAGAGCTACAACCTCAGAGAGTAAATTAAAATTCCTAACGGCTTGCAAGATATGTGCCTGAGAAAATCATGACTTTTTTGAAAAAATGATACCGAGGGCCCAAATCTTTGGGAGTCCATAAAAAAAATTGCATGACTTTGAGCAAATTGGGATACATGGGTTTTTTTTTTGTTGGTCTTTAATCACGTAATGGTGTCCGTATATGGTTGTTATTGAACATTATAGTTTAAACAACTAAGTTTTTTTGCTTCAAAAATGTCGTGTTTGGTACCAACAAAGCGTCATATGTTAGAAGTTTTGCTTTACTTCTTTTATTTGTGCCGCTTAAACTTATGGTGAATGTGTTTCATCGGTTTTAACATGATGGTTTGTGCGCTTCAGAAGTGATGATTTTGACACGGAAGACAATGATCGCCCAGGCTAGACAAAAAAGTTTGAAGACCAAGAATTGGAGGTATTACTTCATGAAGATTGTTGTTAAACTCAACAAAAGCTTGCAAAATCATTGCGATCTAATCAAACAGCAATTTCAAAAAGTTTACGAGCAGCAGGATTCATGCAAATGCAAGGAAATTGGGTGTCATACAAATTTAAACCGAGAGACCTTGAAAGACAATTTTGCATGTCCGAAATGTATATAAAGGATAATACTTTTTGAACCGAATTATTACTTATTTAACATTTTTTATAATCGGAAGAATAAGAGATCGTATGTGAAGCTCGGCCAACCAGCCGAATCGACACCAAAGCCAAATATCCATGTCACTAAAGTAATGCTTATTGGTGGGAGTAAAAGGGTCCTATCTGCTGAAATCTGAACAGAGCATCACAGGGATCCTGTACCGACTGCAACTGATTTTCCTGAAGCAAGATTTGCCCTTTAAACGCCTATAATATGCGGACAGGAATGAAACCGTAATATTCCATCATGTCAACGCTCGGCCACATGTTGCAGTACCTGTTAAAAACTATTTATAAAGAAGTTGTTGGGAAGTTTGCCTCATCCACTTTATACTCCGGATGCAGAATGCTCTCTCTCGGCTACGATTCACTTTGGTAGATAGTATCCGGTATTGGCTTGATTCGTTCTTGGCCTCAAAAGATAAGCAATTCCTTTGGCTCGAAATCAGTATGTTGCCAGAAAGATCGCTAACACTGATCGATACTTTGAATAAATTTATATTGTACAAATGCTTAAAAAAAGCTAAACATTTGAAAAAATACCGCATCTTTAAATCATACACACATATCGAAGATGTCTTATCCATGTTCCGCTTTCAGGGTGGTACCCTTTACAACAAACTAAGTACAATTTTTCAATTTCCTTGGTACATTTTTGTAAATTTTGTTACGCAGTCCCTGTGAGTATAACTATCAAATATATGTATTTCTGTGTCATAAAGGTTATGAGTTAGTATATCCGTATGTCGTTATTTTGACCATAAAATATTTCCATTGTTTTTGATTAATAAAACCAACAAAATAAACCCTTTTTCTTTTTTTTTCTCACCATAAAATTTTTCAAAAAATCCTTAAACATTTCGTATGATTGTGTTTCCCCCTGTATGTTGAACATGTTCATTTGTGTTGGGTGTTTGTAGTTTTGTGTAATCAACAAACACTGCACGTAAACTCTACGTTGCATTTTTTGGTGAAATACTAAAAACAATACGACTGAAAATTTATTTTCCAGAGGGCAAAAATGTATTTTTCATACAATAGTTTTACGCACACACATGCTGGCACACCTCTACAGACCCGGCAGTTTAAAAGGATGCAAGTGAAATCTATAATAATTTTTGATATTCAAGTTTTTTATTTGTTGTTGATTCTTGTCAAAATTACTATGATCTATATTGCTAGTTACTTTTGTAAAGTTATACAAAGGCTTTCAGTGGTTTCCCTCTGCATTACTTATCACCAAGAGAATCGCTAATACGATATCTATCCAGCAAAATCATGTTTTACATTCGCTAGCCTAAAGCCTGACAAGCAGGCTAGTGAGAAGTTAGTTGTGTCCCTTAGAGTATAACAATATCCTCTACACGGAACCAGTTCCATATTCAGCAGGGCAGTTACGTACACATGTGTTTTAGTATTAGAAACATTTTAGATAACTGTCTCTCCCCATTTCATGTGTCCGACTGAGTGTGGTCTGTCTCTTTTATCTAAACAACAATTCTACAATACAATCATTTTTCTCTTTCTTTTTGTTTCACTAAATTGCTACAATTTAAATTGATGATATTTCAGATTTGTTTGATTCTTTATGATGATTTTTCACTTTTACAAAGTGATTTTTATTTTATTTTTTTGATTTTCCCAACTTGAAACTTGACAGATATAAATCAAAACATTTATTTCTTTATTTTTTTTTTTTGGTGAAATACTTTAGAAATAACTTTTCTATTTTTAATAAAATAAAATACAATAAAATGAAAACGAAAAAGAAAACTTCCATTGCCTTGCATAATATAACTAAAACAAATAAGAGAAAAGAAAATAATTGAGCTATTGCTAAATGAAATGCAATGAATTTGAAAAATTCAATCAAAGTTCATTTGTGGGTATAAAATAAAGTTTTTTTCTTCCATTAAATGATTGATATTTTTAAAGGATTGAAGGGGATCAAGGAAGGAAGTACGAGTATATTAGGGTAATTATTTTGAGAAATCTGAAACAAATGTTTTAAGCATCACTGAACGTTTTCAGACTTCAGTAAAGTCTTTGGTCTATATTTCCTATGAACTTAGTATTAAGCAACAGTTTAATATAATATAAAATTTAGTTTCTACCGAAATCCATATAAATAGATCGGCACAGATAGCCAACAGTGTCCAAAAATTGTGAAAAAGGAATAAAAATGAATATCTGTTCCTTGTTTTTATATTCCAAAATACTGTATCTGTAGTTAAAATGTATTTAGTTTAAACACTACCTAAATCATCATGTTAAATACTGAATGACCACTAGAGTTTTTAAGATTTTTTCGATTCTAATACTTCTTACATATTTTAGAGTACTGCACGCAGAGAAAAGTTATAGTTGTGCATGTTTACTGTAACCATTTCTATATTGTTACAAGATTTTTAACAATATTATAGTCACAGTAACCATTTACATGATTGTGGTAACCATAATATGGTTAATTTTACGATTCACATGATTGTATCAACCATATATATGGTTACAGTAAACAAGTATATCGAGCCCTTAGCGCCAAATTATCGTAAGCGACATTTTTAAAATTTTTGTTTTATTGCAGAAATTAAAATTTTATGGACCGACTGATGTTTTAGCGTTCTCAGAATATCAAAATTGTTAATAACATCAAAAATATAGGGGGTAACATTTTATCATAAGTCAATGTTTATATTTTACAGTAAACAAATTTTATCGTAAGCGACACACAGTGGTATAGAAAAAAGAGAGGCAAATAAATCTGTAACTTCTAAATGGTTAGATTGATTTGAATGAAATTTCACATGCGCAAAGAAGAAGTGTTGTCGAGTTTAAGTTTTGAAAGTGGACCTCATGGACCCACCAGGGGCGCGACCAAGAGCCCTCAAAGTAGGACACCTTGGGTATGTTACATTTTTAAAACGATATTATTTCTTGGTTTGAGCTCCGATTTCAAAAACATTATACATGCAATCTTCTCATAGAGCACTACAAAAAACCTTCTCATAGCTATCAATTATCTATTATAGCTTAGGAGATATTCGGATTTGAAAATTAAATTTTAACATTTTTACCCACCCTACTCCAGTTTTTTGATAACAGCGTATCTAAATATTTCCCGATTTTCTCCAGTTTTCCTTTATTGCACTAACAATACATGTATGTGTGAAATGGAAAAAGAACTGTTTAAAAATAATGACTAAAATAATTTAAAATTTTTTAAAAAGCGATTTTTTGCTATTTTTTTGGGAAAAAAGAACTTATTTCTATATAGCAAAAAATTTCTAAGAGGCTGTATAAGGAATTTCTACTTTCTGAAAGCTAAGTTTTGATAAAATATTTTAAAGGAAAACCAATTTCAAAATTGTTGTTACCGAGGGGACCAGGTCATTTCAAAAAACACCTATTTTTTATGTAAAATAAAACATTAGTGCAAAAATTCTCAAATCGCGTATACGATATCAAAATATAGTAACTGATTATAGGTGGCTTAATATGTTTCTAATTATTTTGTAAAGGGTCCCGATAACCCCAATCCTGGTATGGATATTATAGCCAAAAAACTAAAAATTAGCATTTTTTGGGAATTGCGGGATTGCTGATAGGCGCTACAAACGAAGTCCCCAATGAACAAAGTCCCCAAATCGAAAATGAATTAAAACCCCAAAATTGGGGGTTTAATTCATTATGAATTAAAATCCCAAAGTTCTAAATGACATTAATCCCCAACAAAAAGAACTAAACCCCCAAACCAAAATGAACTAAGTCCCTAAATTTCGTTGTTGGTTTTTCCTATATAAACTTTTGGGGCCTTAGTTCATTTTCGGTTTGGGGACTTTGTTCATTGGGGACTTCGTTCGTAGCGCCTTGCTGATAATAAATTTCAAAATTCGTTTTTATTTTTCCATTTTAAATAGAAAAATCTACATAACTGTGAAATTTCATTAAAAACTATTTATAAATAAAAATTTAATTTCAATTCGAAAAATTTTTATCTATGCAAAAATCCAATATAAAACATTTTTTGTCATATTTTTCTATAAAGTATTCCATGAATTTTTAATTGTCAAAAGTTATAAATATTTTTTAAAAATGAACCAAATTATATTATATTGCATCATAACATTTTTAATTCTATGTATAAATTTCTAAATAATAAAAAAAACCTTCTCCTGTAAAATTTGTGTTTTGTCGCTTACGATAATTTGGCGCTAAGGGCTCGATATGTTTGTGACAACCATCACATGTTAAAACCAATGAAACACATTCACGATAAGCTTTGATGAGCAATCGGTGTGATTTAGCGGCACTTTTTTCAAATTAAAGAAGTAAAGCAATACTATTTTTCCTAACTAGAGGTTGTCGACTTTAACATCCTGTATATTGTATACTTAAAGACTATGATCTCGGACCAATAGTTTATGAGATTCAAAGTGTTTAGAATGTACCCCTCTGTAAGGTATTTCGACTTTGATTCAATTCGTTTCGGGCCAGTTCTGAACACCGAAACGATCGCCTACATTACCAGGAAATGTCTGATACATTCAGCATAAACGTGGTAGATATTCGTTAACGCATGGTTGTGAATTTGTTATCGCAGAGCTTTGAGTTGAAATAACCTCATAAAAAGATATCCAATGATGTTAATTCACACAATCTAGAGGGCCAATTCTAATCACCGAAACGAGAGTGTAACGTATGCGGAATGAAATTGCAACAAAAATTTGACACTGTCCAAAAGAAAAAGTATATGAGCTATTAGTGTTTTACGACTTATTTTGAATTACGTTATGTTTTGCCTTAATACCTTACAACCTTACAACAATGTTAACAAAAAAAGAACTGCCTAGAAAAAATATTTGTAATTTTTCAATATTTTATCAATTATCAGCGGGAACAATTTGTTATATTTTATATCAAGTGGCAGAGAAAGACAGGGAAGTGGACTTTTTTTGGAAGTAAATAAACCTATTATTGATAAGATGTGCAAAGTAGAACATAATTTTTTTTTCTAAAAAATATATATGAATCTTAATCAATCACATGTAAATTTGAAGTTTTGACTTTTTTGGAATTTGATTTGATTAATATATTATGAAATGTGTACACAAAATTTCATAAAAAGAAACATCAGAGATTATTTTTTTTTTTTAAAGAAAGTTCTTCTTAACTATTCCATCATCCAACTGTCACGCCCAGATGATTATGAAATGCCAGACTTTCTAAAGTGAAAAAATTTCCATATTTTTTTTAAAATTGAAAATAATTTGAGAGTTTTTGGACGTTTTTAAATAGAAGAGTTTTTGTAGATTATATATCTTCTATATCTATATATGTATATAAAAATGAAATGGTCCATGTATGTAATATCATCACGTGAGAACGGCTGGAGCGATTTGGCTAAAAAAATTAAAAAATTCCAAGTAAAACTCGGAAATTCTTTTTTTTCTGAGTCCAGTCAACTGTAATAAAAAAAGCTCCCTAAAGTATGCAGTACAAATTTAAATATTTTATTTGCAAATAAATATGAACAGGGTGGTGTGCGTGGGTTGGAGAAACTTGAAGAACTAACATTAGTAAATGCTACCGGGCGAAGCCGGGGCGTCAACTAGTTTAAAATAAAAATCGAGAAAAATAAGACCATGAAACTCAAATAGGAGCTCAGAAAATTGCAAACATCGGTATTTTAAACCCCTGTATATAAATTTCTTCATAACTGCCACAAAAGTACATGAATATAATACATTTTTTGCTTACATTAAATCAATACAATGGGCTATTTTATAAAGGTTTTATAAATTATTTGTTTATTCGACCAGAAAATGTCTCATGCAGTAATTGAATTGTGGCATCATCTTGTAAAACCAAACTTCATTAGGTTTTACAAGAACTCTGTTATCATTTCGTGATATCGCGAAAAAGTAAAAGTTACACCTTGACCTGTCTTATTTTCGAAGAAATATAGTTGAATGATGCTTCCACCACAATATATGCGCACCGAGTGACAAGTTGTGAATGAATTTGATTTTCGACAACCATATGTGGCTTTTTCTCATTATCAAAGCCATTCAGGTGAAACTAAGCATCAATTCTTAAAATGATATTGATATTTTTAAACTCCATAGTGTACAAATGCGTCTAATTCAAATCTTGCAAACAGTTTGAGGCACCCTTTCTTAAAACAAAACTTTAAATTTAAATAAAATTTGCTGTTTTATTTCTCAGAAATATTTATCAATTTACTTTTCTACTTTCTACTGAAAAGAGAATGCAATTGGTGCTAAAAATCAAATTGATAATATTTAAAAACAAACTTGCATTTTACCATTATTAAAAAGAGAATTGCAATTAAAATCCTTATTCAGTATCCATTCATTTTATTTATTTAATTTTAACACATGCTTCCAAGTTAATTAAATACCTGGATTCTATGATATTAGTTAATTAATTTCATATTCTTTGTTGAACCCAAATATTTTTTTATCTTTCCTTTTCTAAGTATTTTGTAAATATTTGTTTGCGAGCCACAATTTCCAAAGCCCTTAGAGCACTTCTTTAAGCATGAGTGGAAAGCAATGGAAATTTAAGTGATAAGCAGCTCTTTTATATTATGTTTTCAAAATAAATTACAATTCCTATTTCATCTTAATTTGCCAACAAATTTACAAATTCTATCACATTTAGAGATTAATTTCCTTTTAATTACTGCAGCTTCTGGTCAACATTTTCAAACAAAACAAATGAACAGAAATGATTTGTTTTCTACATGATGGAAAAATAACTTGATTTTCTATGCATATGTATATCTATCTATATATGAACAAAATGATAGTCAATAGGATTTCATTTGTTTATTTAATTAAAAAAAAATAAAAATCTTAGCCCGAAATGAAAAACAAAACCAGCCAAAATACCATTTAAAATACTAATTCATTTAAATAAACAAATTTGACATGCTTTCTATCAATGGCTGTTGCATAGAGATGAGAAATCAGCATCACGAATTCACCTAAAAAAATTTGCACAAAAAAAAAGATGATAAAAAGAGTCCAAAAAAATATTCCAACAGCTCATGCATACCAGTATTAGTGCATTCATATAATAAATCAAATAGATAACAACCAAAATATAGCACTGAAAAATTTATAGTCGACTGTATAGAATCGTAAATACCCTTCAATAGAATTACACAAAATACACTTTACACAGCATCAGTGTATGTCAGTGGTCGGCATAAAGAGAACATATTTTTGGAAATAAATCTGGCATTTCTAAACGACTAGTCCATCGGGATAAAATTTGTCGTGAGAGTATTTAAGTTTTTGTTATTAAAATGAGCCCTACAAATGATCCAGGGCGGCGCTATGGGCGGTCAAAATATACCGTTTTATACCGAGCCGTTTAGAAATGCCAGACTTATTTCCAAAAAATTCTGATTCTGCCCCACTGTGCATTCCCACAACAATTGTATCTTGGATGCCCCGATAGTCCAGTCGATAGTGTGCTGAACTATTAATCTGAGGGTTGCAGGTTATTCGATTCCCGCCAGAGACTCTGGGTGCATCTGCAGACAAGCAGAACGCTTAGCAGTTTCTGTTTGTTTTAAAAAAAAAAAATCTCACTCGGTCATTAATTATGAAGTCACCGACAGCTGTATCAACTTGTAGTTTTGTTTTTCGCTGGGAAGAATTTTAGACATCTGCAGACCTATTACAACAACAAAACACATTCAAATCATATAAGAAATTCAGCAACAAGCTATGATATCAAAGTTAAAAATGGTTTTGGAAAAAAATAAAAATTTTTAAAGATTGTCTCACTTTTGGGTCCGTAACTTATTTTCTACTAAACCGATTCCGCTACCTTTTAATACCCAACTACTTAGGACAATGATAAAGATTTCAGTTGAAACTTATTGGTTTTGCTTTTATATTTTGGGTACTACAGTGTTTTACACACACAGTACCAGTAATTTATATATAGACTTTGTATCGTAAACAATGAATATATCTAACAGTTGCATACCGAACATCTAACTTTATATACAGACTTTCATTTACCCTGACTGCTGATGAAGCATAAAAACACAATTCTATATTTTATTTCAATTTTATACAAAACAAATAGCATTAAATATTAGAAAAATATTCAAATGTATGTAAAAAAAATTTCTGGTGCACCAAGCTACCATCTATTGAAGCAACTAATTTAAAAACTATTTGCTTTATATTTTATATTTACCACTTTACAACAAATCTGTAATAGTGGTAGTTATTTGTTTAAAGAAAAATTCTTAGAAAACACTTTGGTATTGAGTTAGAAAGAGCCCAAACAGCATTACAGTGTGCATGTGTATGCAATTGCTTTTAGTTTAATGAAATATCTCAATATCTATGTAACATATGTATATGTGAGTGATAGTATTTGTATGTCGATGTCTGACTGTCTATGGAAAGGATGTCCATCTTAATGTACTCGTACTAGATTGTGTGTGATTTCTTTGGACTTCATATATCAATTGATTTTAATTAAATTTCGAGTGGTGTAGGCAAACAAAAAAAATGTATAATTCTTTTTGGGCATGTAGCCAAATTAGGTTTTGTAATAATATTTAAAACAATTTATTAAATTAAATTATATACATATGTATGTTTATGAATATTCTCCCAAAAAAAATTGGGGATATAAGACTTAAGTTTGATGGTCACTTAAAAATTTATAGAAATTCTTATTTCAAATTAATTTTATTTTCGTAATTGAAGTATAATAATTAATATCATGATGAAATTGGATGTAACTAAACAAGTTCTATACGAACCTTAATCTTGCTAACAACTTTTGTGAGGATCGTTCCATTATTGACCCTATCCCCTTCATAACCCCTACATCAGAAACATATTTTATTGTAATATATTCATGGCGAGCACAGCCGAATATAATACTCTTGTATAACACTACTTGTATTCTATAGATTGTTATTTTTCTATTGAATCATTAAGTACACAAAAGGTAGGTTATGTATAATTTTCCACGAAAAAAAATATTTTTTTTTATTAATTCTTTAATAATTTTTTTTCATTTGGAACGCAATAATATCTTAAGTACATTAGCCAATTTGAGCATTAGTAAATGCTCCTCATAATTATATGCCTTAGCCTTTTAATATATACTAGTATAGCCCGGTGCACTTCGCTACCCCTACCCTAGTAAAATTATAAAAATATGAATGGATTTCTGATAAAACCTAACTACATATACAAAATATTGAGAATCTCTCTCTTACAGTTCATTTGATATTCGAAAATAACTAACTAATTTGCTCTGATCCCACTCATTTTTAAACCTTTTATATAAATATGAAGCTTTACTTTACCTTTCCTTTATAAGGGAAGGGTAATTCCTACTAAGCCGATCATGCTTAGCTAAACTTCGAACAGGAATCAGGAATAAATTAATTTTTAGCTCACCTCCGTAGAATAGTAATAAATTGATTGATACAGTATTTAAATACTTTTAGAATTATAGTTCTCCAGATATTCAAAATTAATTATTTACTTTGCCCCACGACCACTAATGCAATCCCGACCATTTTCAGCCAATCTATGTAAAATGGTAAGAGAGCTATGCAGACAAAGTTTGAAGAACCTTGCAATTATTACTTTGTATGATAGTTGACTCACTTCCTTTTCCGACCCCTTCCATTTTGGTTCCCCAGATATTCGAAATCAATATTTACTCTGTATAGGAGGTGCTACGCCCTCTAATCTTATTCCATCTATATTTAGCTAAACTCCGCACATTAATAAGAAATTAATTCGTAAAAAGTTTAAACACTTTTACAATTATAGTTCTCCAGATATTCGAAATTAAATATTTATTTTGTATTGGGTGTGTCACGCCCACTATTCCAATCCCGAAAATTTTCAGTGAATCTATGCAAAATGATAAAAGAGCTATTTAGACAAAATTTTAAAAATCTTGCAATTATAGTTCACAAAATATTTAGAAATAACAATTTACTTTGTATGGGGGGCGACTCACCATTTGTACCCGTACCATTTTTGATTAAACTTCATGCAGTGATAAGAAATTTATTCGTATGAAGTTTGAAAACCGTCACAATAATAGTTCAGCAAATATTATAAAATAACTCTTTACATACTTATGTACAATTACATATTTACCTCCATATGCAGTTTCTAAATTTGTCAAAGGTTTATAAGAACAATTTTGAATGGAAATTTTGTTTTATAAACCTTTGATAAATTTAAAAATTGCTTATCCATATGGGAGTTAGAAAATAAAAAAACACCTTCAAAATCTATTTTTTAAGTGACTTTAAATTACTAAAGTCTTCTTCTTTGTTTTCTATAACAACTCTTACTTAAAACAGAGCGAAATCATACTGTTTAATTGTTTCTCTTATTTATTTACAACAACAAATTGGATAACCATGCATTGCTTTGTTTACATTTTAGCTTAAGGTTCACATGTACACGTTTTTGCTTATGTGTTAGTAACATCTTTAAACGATTACAACTCCTAAAAAACTGAACCGATTTCAATAAAATATATATTCTGCACTTCTGTGAAGAAATCCCTTTAAAATGGTATATTTTTTGTCCAAATTGAATGTATAATGTGAGCGTAAAAGGGGTCTAAAGAAATCGACTTGCCTATTAATATTATAAAAAATATATATTTCAAAAACTTGTTTAGCTGTTAGTCACAAAAAACTACTTGCAAATATTTAAACAAACCTTTTAATTAATATTAATCATACGCCACACAGACCTCTAAAGTTAAATTAATCAAAAAATCTAGGTATTTTTGATACCAAGAACGAATCATGCCAATATCGGACACTCTATTCCAAAGTGAAACTTATCCCAGAGGGAGCATTCTGCTTCGATCGAAACACATAGTAGTCGGACGGTGCAAAGTCCTGACTATAAATCGTGTGAAGCAAAACTTTTTAACAGGTATTGCAACATGTAACCGAGTGTTGTCATGATGGAATATTAAAAAAATCATGTATTTAGAGTCCTTTGTAACAAATGTTTGGCTTTTTTTGCCGCAACATTCCCTCGAGCATCAGTCACACAAAAATATTGACCCGGAAGCAGCGAAAGATTTTCCAGATCATACGTTTCGACATCCATTATGCAGCAGGTATATTTATACCCTACACCACCATAGTGGGGAGGGTATAATGCGTTTGTGCAGATGTTTGTAACGCCCAAAAATATTATGTGCTGTTTTTCTATAGCGAATGAGCGTTTTGAGTGGACGTTTTACATGTACTTTGTTTTTGTTACAATAACAAAACGCATATTAAATTTCCACTCAAAGTACTCGTTCGCTATAGAAAAACAGCACATTAGTCTAACACCCACCTTAAAGTATACCGATCACTTTCTGAGTCGATTAAATGATATCCGTACGTCCGTCTGGCTGTCTGGCTGGCTGGCCGGCTGGCTGTCCATGTAAACCTTGTGCGCAGAGTACAGGTCGCAATTTTGAAGATATTTCGATAAAATTTGGTACAAATTATTTTTTAGGCCCAAGCACCATGCCTATTGAAAGTGGCTAAAATCGGTCCATTATTTCATCTAGCCCCCATACAAATGTCCTTCCGAAATTGGACTTTATCGGTCATAAATGTTTAATTTATATATGTATCACCACAAATTCCGCTCCAAATAAGTTTTATATATACAAAATTCATGTCACCAAATTTTGTCACGATCGGTCCATAATTAGTCATAGCTCCCATATAGACCCGCTTCCGAAAATCACTTTAACGTTCATAAATCGCTTAAAAATGTTGGTATACTCACATTCACCACAAATAACTTTCATATAGACATAAATCACACGACCTAATTTCATGGTGATCGGTCCATAATTGGTCATAGCCCCATATAAGGCCCACTTCCGAAAATCACTCACGAATATAAATTATTGAAATTTTAAAAGAAAAATTGTTTTGATCTTTTACTTAGTGTAGGGTATTATATGGTCGGTCTTGACCGACTATACTTTCTACTTGTTTTTTAATTTATTAGTGGAAAAATTTTATGAAAATTTTAGTGAAAAAAAAATTCGAGTTAAAAAATATTTTTCCTGATTTTGACTCACTGAAGGTCCGACTTACTATGCTATACTATACTATTGCAAAGGCCTTTGAATTATTTATCATCAGATATTCTTATTGCCTTTACTACTGACTTAGTAATTCAGATATAGATAAAAAAAATAGGTCAAAAATCGAGGTTGTCTTGATTTTTTCCTATATCTCAGCCATGGTTTGGGGGCTACGGAAAGTTGATTTCAACATAGAGACGCTATCTATAACGATCCAGAATATATATACTTTGTGTTGTAGCAAATGAAAAATATAAAAACTAGAAAAGGAATGACAAACTTATAGATATATACTCTTGCCACTCATGTTGAAGGGTATCAAAAGAGACATAAAAACAAAAAAACACTAACAAGAGCTCCTTTATTACAGCCTTCTTACAGACCTCTAAAAAGGCCAAGAAAAAAACAACAACGACTAGTATGAACAAAAGTTTTGAATATTTTATGATGACTGTTGGAATTAACTTTGTCTTTTGAGTATTTTTTTCTTATCATTTTTCTTCTCCTTTTATTGGGGTAACTTTCCACTTATTCTATGTGTGTGTTATTGTATGTTGTAAATTCTACACTTAAAGTTTGAGACAAAACAACAACCTAGCAATAAAAAGGTTAGTACAATTGTACTTTTAAGCTAAAAACGCTTTAGTTTGGTTTTTATATAAGTTCAAAATTCATATTTTGTAATGGATGCGTGCAAAATACTTAAAGATAAATTTAGAACTATTTGTCAGATTTCATATCTTTTTTAAACAAACACAAACTGCTCAGCTTGTCTTCAGTTACTCCCATAGTCTATGGCGGGAATCGAACCCGTAACATTTATATTGATAGTCCAGCGCACTATCAACTAGTCCATCGGTGACTCTATCGTAAGGCTAATGCTAATATTTTTCTATCTGTTTCTCATCAAAACAAACCGGTTTGTTGGTTAACCGAAAATTGGCCTTTTTTAGAAAACCGGTTTTTTGGTTAACCGATATCGAAAAAACCGGTTAACCGTCATATATATGTAGAAAACATTATATGTCCAATAAAGTATACACAACTTTGAAATGTTTAGTTTTTAGTAGCCAGGAATAATGGTTAATATTAAATAGCTATAAGTATACAAAAGTGCAAAGTCCATTCCATTTTGTAAAAATTTCAAAATTATTATCTCAGTCCAATGGAATTGAGTATATTATTATAATTATTGTTTTTTTCATTAAATTTCAACCAAAAAATGTAAAATTAATTAAATATTTAATAATTTTGAAATTTATTATCACCTCGAATTTTTGATATGAAACAGAAAATGTCCCAAAAAGGACCTATAAGATGCAAACGCGCTTCTTCTTAGCTGTGATTATTTGTTATTATAAATCATACCAAATAACTAATAAAACTCCATTATCAGATTTCAAATCATGGATTTCAATATTTCTGAAAAGGACTTTGTACACTAAGCTAACGAAATGATTAATAAAGTAAAATTTTAAGAACAAAACACACGAATGAAGTCAAATTTATTGAAAGAAGGTATGTACATCAAATTCAATTTAACGTTTCGTAAAATCATCACAAAATTTATAATGAATCATTATTAAAATTTAGTTTAACTTCTAGAATTATGCGGAATTTAATTTTTAATAGATACAATATGTGCAATTTATTCTGAAAAAGTTTTTCAGTAAACTGATCATCCTCTACTATTTAGAGTAATTGTAATTCTTAAAAATATTAATCTAAAGAGGTTTGTATTGTAAATCAGCAGTATAGGTTTCAAATCAGACCGAATGTTTGATATAATGTGTACACAATGAATATAAAAAATGCACATTAGATTTATTAATTTAAGTCCCAAATTTTAAAAACCGGTTAACCGAAAATCAACATTTTAAATTAACCGGTTCGCAGAAAACCGAGATTTTAAAGAAAAACCGGTTTTTCGGTTAACCGGTTATCCGGTTTATAAACACTAATGGTATAGCTTAGAAAATTATCCTTGAACAATGGATATCTCAAAAACTTAAAATGTGCGAATTCACTTAATTGTGAATAAATTCGAAAAGAATCCATCGATTTGTATGATGGATACCTCATTTTGTTCCTATAACATGTGGCTTTACGATTGGCAACAAATTCGGTTGCTATCACGAATCTGTTTTCTCTGTGCAATAGAGAGCAGTAAAAATAAAAGCTCTGTGGCTTGATTACCACATTTGACTATGAAAAGAGAGGTTATGAGTTCAACCCTCGCTCTGAAAATTATTGAATTTAATAGTGAAGTGTTATGCAGAGTTTTGTCAATCGGCCACTAGTAGTTCGTCGTGGTGGAATTAGTTCAAAGAACTGCAGGGTTTTTGTTAGGTGAGAGAGTGTGTATATGTATATGCATGTGGGTGTAATGTTGAGTATGAAAACAAACAAATAAATTACACGTAAATAAAAACAAACGTCGTCTTGTCTAAGCAACAAAAATCAAATGTGGACCTTTAAGGCTTTAAGCGGCTAAAGAAACAAAACCCGAATGAATAAATGAACAAACGAGCTAAGGACTGACTGAATGAATAAATAAATGTCTAAATACGAACATAATGTCGCGTCTTAAAGGCGGCATTTTGCAAATTTTTACGTCGTTTATTTTTGTAGCTGTTTTTTGTTCTAAAATTTTGTTTAGCTCTTTAGGTGAAAGGTGATGCTTACAAATATTTTAAAACAAACTGAGTAAAAAATACATTTATTTTTTGCTGAATTGTTTCGCTTATTTTTAAAAATCATGCTAAAGGTTTTTCATTTTGAATTATACCACATTTTTTTTAAGCAAAAAAAAACATTTTTGTGTTATATCTTCATCTATTTTTCAGACATACAAATTTATTTAATTTCTCAGTAGACTATATTTTTAATTAATTTCTTTAGTTTATCAGGAATTCTTAAATTATCTTTATCAAACAATAAAAACAAATTTAATCTAAAATTCCAAATAACTATTGCTGACTCACATAAACAACATTTACATTCTTTTTAAAGTTTCTAGCTACACAAATTAAAGTTCCTAGTCGGGAATGGGAAATTCTTGCCACCACATTATGTAGCTTTAAGAGTAAAAAAGGAAACATCTTCAAAAACAAATTACACTAAAATATCCTTTTTATTGCTGTTGTTTTTGTTACCAACCTTGTCAGCAGAATTACTTGCGAATATATTCAGGGAATACTATAAATAAGTTTTAATGTTATTTTCTGTTTTTTTTCCATTCTTTTTATATATATTTCCTGTAACTCCTACTTTGAAATGAGATTGTGTAAAGAAGTGTATATAGAATTGTGTAACATTCTAGCAGTTTTACAAGTAGTCTTGACTGACTCCTTTTCACATATTTTGGCTTTGTAATAAAAAGAAAGGTCATTGCGATCTGTAACTTTCTGAACTTTATACGACTTCAAACCAGCATTTAACCTTAAGAACTGCTTTTCTGATAGAAGTATTCGGCGTTCTTCGAAAGAGTTTTTCGACTTCTTTTTCCTTACCAATATCTGTTACACACTTTGACTCATCTGACTCACTTTTTAAAAAATAAATTCCCTGTGCACTGTGGTATATAAAATTGGTGTCTCCGATTCCAAAAACAATGTTTAAAAGATCAATATATATATATCTAGATATATAAAAATCATAAAAAAAAAAATTAAAAAAATACGTTTTCATATGTTTCTGAAACTAAATTTTTAGAAAGAGATATATAAAAATCAATAATAAAAAAATTTACGTTTTTATGTGGATCTTGTGTTTCTGAATCAAAACCAAAAAAAATAAAAAGATCTATATTAACTATTTTCCAAGTTACAGTCAAATCAATAATAGAAAAATAATGTTTTTATGTGGATTTCTTGTCTATGATTTGTTTTATTAATTTTAAGAAAATAATTAAATATTTTAAAAAAACTAAGAGTATATGTATGGGGAGAGTATAATTCGTTTGTGCAGATGTTTGTAACGCCCAAAAATATTAGTCTAACACCCACCTTAAAGTCGGCTGGCTGCCTGTCCATGTAAAGCTTGTGCGCAATTTTGAAGATATTTCGATCAAATTTGGTGCATATAATTTTTTCGGCCCGAGGACCATGCCTATTGAAACTGGCTGAAATCGGTCCATTATTTCACCTAGCCCGCATACATACGTCCTTCCAAAATTGAACTTTATCGGTCATAAATGTTTAATTTATATATGTATCTCCACAAATTATGATCGGTCCATAATTAGTCATAGCTCCCATATAGACCCGCTTCCGGAAATCACATTAACGTGCATAAATCGTTTAAAAATGTTGGTATACGCACAAAATTCGACATAAATAACTTTCATATAGACATAAATCACACGACCTAATTTCATGGTGATCGGTCCATAATTGGTCATAGCTCCCATATAAGGCCCACTTCCGAAAATCACTCAAAAATATAAATTATTGAAATTTTAAAAGAAAAATGTTTTTGCTCTTTTACTTAGTGTAGGGTATTATATGGTCGGGCTTGATCGACCATACTTTCTTACTTGTTTTCAGTTGAGTTATTTAAAAGATTTAAAATATCCTGTGGTAGTTGCTTGTGTTTTAGTTTTATCCGAAAATGAATATATCTTCCATTGTTTTTATCCTTTTATATTTTCGTGTGTGGTGCTGTCTGTAAATTGTAATACAATATTTCACTTTTTCTGGAATAACCTATTTCACTTCTCCAAACACTGAAAAGGTCCATACGCTTGAAACAGTTTTCCATTTTACATTACACTTTCACAAGTTTTTTTTTTAACCACTATTTAAGAAAGAATTCTGACCACTATATAAAAATATGTGAATTTTGACACATATAAACTCATGGATATCATGATTTAAAAAATTATACAACTGTTAAGTGTTTTTACAGCTTGAAAAAATTAATTTTATTACATCTTTCAAAAAAGTATTTTTGTAGACTAGTGTAATTGATAATAATATATTAGATTGAGTTTATTATACTTAAGTATTTAATGAAATTAAAACTCAAATCTGCCTTAAGACATAAAATACAAAATAAAAAAAATAATTTTTCTAAAAATTCCATTCTGTAAAAATTAAAAAAAAAGTATTTCGGTGGATGCTGGCGGTTACAAAGACATTCCTCAGAAGTTTCTTTAAATGATGTATATAGTCATTGGAAGGGCTTCGACGGTCTTTTTTTTTGGCAAGCTATATAATAGTCTTAGAATATTCTAATATCCCGACCTTTTTTGATTCCCGGGAATCGGGAATTTTTTTTCTACATTCCCGGGTACCCGGCTATTCCCGAAATATATAATGATACAGGCAAATCCCGGTATAACGAATCTCACTTTAACGAAAATCCGATTTAACGCACGGTCATATTCGTAACATTGACTCTTATATAACGAACATTTCAAAAATTGTATGCTCGATATAACGAATGGTGAGAAAAAACAAACAAAATCAAACAAACGACCAAATTTTTAACATTGACAATCTTATATAGCGAACATTTCGAAAATTGTACGCTCAATATTACGAACAGAAAGTATAAAAAACAAAAGTAGTAAAAAATGTAAAAATAAGAAAATAAGTCGTTACAGTACTGTTTTCAATGGTTACTATCTTTAATAATAGGTACTGTCATTTTTTCTATAGTTGTTTTAATTGCTTGTTTCACAATATCGAATGAAAGATTTCGTTCGCATTCTAAGCGAAAGAAAACTGATTCGTTGACATAAACATGGAGTTAGGGAATCCAAAATCAGCTTTCTTTCATTTAGAATGTGAACGAAATCTTTCATTCGATATTGTGAAACAGAATATAATTGTGCAAGTGTTCACCTGAATTAAATATGGGAAACCATAGAAGAATTTCATTGAAAGAAAAAAGTAAAAAATTTCGACAAAAGAATGAAATATGGAATAACAAAGTTCTTAACATGTATTTTGAAGAAAATAAAAACAAACATTTTAACGTGACTAAGTGTTTCCTGTAAATTATCTTCACACAAATTAAGTGGAATCTGGAATCTTCAAAATCTTTTCTTTTATTGAAATGATTGTCCCTGAGTTTAATTTTCTACAGGTTGAATCATTTTCAGAATCGAAATCCCTTACAATGAAGGCTTTATTAATCGTGGATAATGCACCAAGATACCCTCAGGAAGAATAATTAGTAAAAACTACTAAAGATATACAATTTTGGACGATATGCATGCCTCCTAATGTCATTGAAAAAGTTGTCCAAAATTAAAAAAAAACATCTGGGCCTGACAACATATCGTTCGTTATACCGGGATTTGCCTGTACTGTAAATTAGGAATATTATAGCCAAATGTAGTATACAAACTTAGTGTTATAATTATTAAATATCAGAGCTTCGAATTAATTAATAAAATGTGTGCTTAATTCACTAAAATCTTAAACCGTAATTAATAAATATCAGCCTTTCATTCCATAAATCCATTTCTTATTTAATTTTTTAGATTCATTCCAAAGCCTTTGTTTAAACTGAATTAATTTTAAAGTTAATTAATAACAGAATTTATTCAAACTTTTAATGATTAAAGTATTGCTAAATCAAATCATTTACAAAATTAATCGAAAAAATTGTCTTAAGCCATTTTGAACTGAAGAACAATTTAATAATTTAATAAATTTTTGATGCTATTTTGTTATGGATTTGAAGAAGAAATTAGAATGATTCAATAAGAAATAAATTCTATAAATAATGAATTCACTTTTTAAATTTTCATACGAAAAACCCCAAATAAATAATAATAATAAGCGGTCTATTATTGCCGAGATATAAGCAAAAAACTGTAAAAAACTTTTCACTGTTTTTTGGTGAAAAAAATAGAGTTCTAACTTGTTATTTATGTATTTTCGTCAGTTATTAATTCCCGGGAATTTCCGGTATAAAACGCTAGATATATGTAATTTAGTAAAGCAGTAAAATATTAAAAAAAATTAACGAAAATATGATTCAAAATTTTTTAAACTTATGGCGCTTCAGCCGATAATACGAAAAGTCCAATTGAAAAACCCATTTGAATTGGAGGAGAGTTTTTTCAAATTCTGAAGATACCGATTTTTATAATTTTGTCCGCCTAGATTTTGATTTGGATCCACAGTGCAGTGAGCTAAATTGAGAAAAAACTGTTGCAGGAAAATGTCAACTATGAAACGAAGTATATAAAGATGCTGCAATTTGAAGCAATAAATGAAATAAATAGAGGTAAGATACCTCCTAAAGAGTAAGACAAATGTGACCTCATAAATACAATTTGTATTTTTGAACCTTAATATTTGGCGTTTATATTTTAAAACTTATAATTAAAGGTACCAATCACAACATTATACTTTATGTAGCATTAATATTTCATAGTTAACAAAAATATATTTTATTTTATTTTCATCCTTAACAAATTTTCTAATTTGAAACGCCATAATAACTAAGTTATATCAAAAACTTTAAACATTATTAATTGTTAGTCAAACTCTTAAGACTTAAATAAACATTTGAAAAACTTGTTTAGCTCTTAGTCACAAAAAACTACGAGGAAATATTTAAACCAATCTCTTAATTAATATTAATCATACGCCACGTAAGCCTCTAAGAGCCATTGTTACAACTTGCCTTTAAGCTCACAATAATAAAAGTTAACTTTAAGGGTACCGTTTTCTATTGCTTAAAGTTTACTTTTACTATTGGGAACTTAACTGCAAGTTGTAATAATGGCCCTAAAGGTAATTAATCAAACTAGAACTTCTAAACTAATAGTTTAAACATTAACAATACTTTAAAATTTAGTAGGCCATGAGTTAATATTTTACAATTTAATATGCTGAGTTAATAGTAGATTTAAGCTCATTCCTCACTATAGTGTACCAAACTTGACCACCTTAGTTGGTCACAATTTAAAAAGTTTTTCAACTACTGCAAATGCATCACACACGTTTCACTGTTGTGTAACTATTAATTACCAAATATTTTATATAAATATAGTATGTTTTTTGTATCAATTTTAATTAATTTGTTTGCTTTCTAATTTTCCCCAAAACAATTTTAATTCTATTATAGTTTTTTCACATTTTTAATTTTATGCAATTCACATACATACATTGCTTTTAGCGGTGTATGTGGTTGGAGTTTAGAATAAATACATTAGACCGGTACTTAAAATAAATTATGTTTAATTTTGTTTTATAATACATCTAAAACTAATTTTTGTAAAATTAAAGCCAAATGGATAATGGGAAGGAACAGCATGCTGAAAATTTATTAAAGTTTAAAATTCAAAAAATTCTAAAAATGGTGCAAGCTTAATGTAAATACAAAGCTTTTATTTAATTTACATTTAGTAGCTATTTTTTATAATTGTATTTTTATTATTTTTTGTATTTTACACTTCAACTTCTTGACAGTTGGCTGATTGTATTTGTTTTTCCTTGCATGAAAGTTTGCATGTATGAATTGTAACTAGTAGAATTTTATTTTATTTAAAGCTAGTTGTGTTGCTGTTTTTAGGTACGACGGAAGTTCAAAAACTCACATTAAATGACATCTTTATAGCGGAAGTTACTATGAAAACTACTGGCAAATGAGTTTCCGTTTAAAAGAAAATAGAACTAAAAAAACTCAGTTCTACATAAATTTTACATTATTGCATGTATTGTTAGTACCTACAAACATTCTTACATACATTCAAATACATTGTGCTACAATTCTAAGTGTTATTTTGTTTTATACATTTTCTGAGCTTTTATTTTATTTTGGTTTTCTATTTGAAAAAACTTGTAATTAGTTATGTTTTGTTTGAATATCTAGGTTTTGTAGAAGTAGAAAAAGGTCGTGATCTTAGGTGAGATTAATTAATGGTTAAATGTAGAAAAACTTTTATTTTTTCTTAGAACACCAAGCTACTAAATAAAAAAAATATATAAAAGGGTATTTTTAAAGCCCAATAGAACTTACGAAAGGATTAACTGTCAAATGAACTGTCATATTGCGCTAGATTTTTCATATGACAAATCCTCATGAATAGATTGAAGATAGAAAAACGCTACCAAATTATCCAAATTTACTTAATTAATAGACGACTGTTTAATATCAAACTTTTGCACAGCAATGAGGCTCATTTCTGGCTTAAAGGGTTTGTTAATAAACAAAATTGCTGCATATGGACTGAAACCAATCTACAACATACCCTACAGCCTCCATTACATACAAAAACAAGTAACAGAGCTATATTCGGCAGTACCGAATCTTATATACTTTTCACCAAAGTATACCTTAATATAAATACTAAATAAAAGACCTACAGTTATGAAGGTTTGTGTATTGAAAAAAAAACAACAACAAACAAATGTATTTATAAATATATGCGTCTTTACTCATGCAAAACACTTCATATACCAACAACATGAAGAAAATCATGAAACCGGACAATCATATGTATTTACACTACGACTGCACAGTGAAAACTAACCAAATAAACAAAACAAGACTTGCACAATTGTATGTAGAAAAAAAATAACAACAACAAAAATAAACCAAACGCACTCAAATATAGAAATTACAAACGGAATGAGAAACTTATATATACCCTTGCCACTCATGGCAAAGGGTATAAAAATGCACCGTTTCGTGCATGGATTCATCGCACCTTATTTGTTCAAAAATTAAGCGTTACGGTCAAAGGAGATAGCTACCGCAACATGATCAATAACACAGTATAACATGAAAAAATATAACCATATACGGACACCAAAAAAAAAGACCCCCAGTTTTGCCAAAAGTCATGCAAAAGTTTGTGTGGGTCCCCAAAGATTTGGGGCTAGGTGTCATTTTTGCAAAGAAGTGATCATTTTCTCAGAATCATATCTTGCAAACAGTTTGGAATTTTGAACATACAAAATCAAAATAACTTCATCTTCAAGATCAAAATCGAAAAAACTGTAAAAAATTCGAAATAAATTTAGAAAAAATACTTTTTAATTTATACATTTTTTTGGAAATTATTTGAGCTGCAAAATTGTAATTCTTAAATCTTCTGTAGAGTTAAATTAAATTTCAATCATAATTTAAACAGAAATTACATGAATATTTCTTAATTTAAGCCTGCTATTCATTGTTTAAATCCAGACTCTGTACTAAAATGGTTATAAGAAAACCAGATTACAAATGCCGATGCTGCCTTTCCCAGCGGGAAAAAATGATAGGACTTTAGTTTGTAGGCCTTCCGAAAGGCATACTTACAAATTCTAAAAGATACGATACTCATTCCACACTGCCTGCTCTTAGAAGGTGTTCAAGAAGGCCTATGAATCCCCTTCTAATAACAAGTGGTTAAATAAAAATAGTCTACATCATAAAATAAAACACTCTGCATCTCTTTGATTAACTCTCTTTACAAAATTTACAACAATAAATAGCTTGATGTGGCTTCTTATTTATTTTTGTTGTTTTTTAAGTATGTAATCAGAAATTATCATGTTTCAAAAAATTAAACAAACAACTTCATTTTAATTCTTATTTTACCCTTCACCTTCGTGAGAAGGGTATATATAAGTTTGTCATTCCGTTTGTAATTTCTACATTATTCATTTTCGACCCTATAAAGTATATATATTCTGGATCCTTATAGATAGCGTAGTCGATTAAGCCATGTCCGTCTGTCTGTCTGTTGAAATCAATTTTCTGAAAACCCCAGATATCTTCGGGATCCAAGTCTTCAATAATTTTGTCAGACATGCTTTCGAGAATTTTGATATTTAAAATCAGCAAAATCGGTCCACAAATGGCTGAGATATGAGGAAAAAACCAAGATAACCTCGATTTTTGACCTATATCTGGATTACTAAGACATTAATATAGACAATATGGATATCTAATGATAGATATTTCAACGTACAACAACGTATGTATGTATATAAGACCATAGTAAGTTGGACCTACAATGGGTCAAAATCGGAAAAAAAATTTTAACCCGAATTTTTTTTTCACAAAAAAAATTTTAAAAACAAAAAAAAAATTTTAAATTTAAAAAAAAAAATTTTTAAATTTAAAAAAAAAGAAATTAAAAAATTTTAAATAACAATCGAAAAAAATGAAAAAACTGGAAAAAAAATTAAATTTTGTTTACCTAAAAATATTTAAAATTTGGAAGTATAACTTGGTGAAGGGTATATAAGATTCGGCACAGCCGAATATAGCATTCTTGTTTCGGCTTGTTTTTATTTTAGATCTTCTATTAAGATTTTAAATAGGTCTTCCATGGTAGACGTTCTATAAAACTTGAAAATGCACGACTTTTACTTTTTTCTCTTTTAGGCACTTTATTAGGCCTTCTCATGTAGCCCTTCCATAAGACTTTGCAGGCTTTGCAGTAGTCCTACCTTTCTAGGTATTCCATATGGCATTCCTCTACAGGCCTTTCGTTCCTGTAGAGGCCTTTCAGTAATAACAGGTTTTTGTACAGACATAAGACCATATAGCAGCCCTGCGAATAGCCCTTCCAAAGTAGACCCTCTAATAGATCTTCCCAATTTGGCCTTCTAGAAACCCTTGCAAAGTAGGCCTTCTCTCAGCCCTCTAACAGCTGCGAGTGTGCAAGGCCTTTGCTCGCAATGACACGCCGTGTAAAATTGAAATGATTTTGCAATGCGGCTAGAAGTCCTTGTGTCTGCAAAAGAAGGCCTTTAGGAAGGCTGGATTGGTAATGTTAATACTTATTTTTAAAGAAAATTTCTTTAAAAATAATAAATTCAGAATCTGTATTTAAATGTTTTTAAAATTAAAGAAAAAACAAAAAGTGTTGAAGTGTTACTTGACACAGATTAAGGCAACTAAGGTGAGATTATTTTTGGGGAAACAAATTTTAAAAAATATCTACACAGATTTTGTTGTTTTTTTTCAGGCAAATTAAATTTGTTGATGTAAATATTGTAGTAATCAAGACAAATGAATAAATTTCATGAGAATGAGTATAAATAAAAGTGTATGTTTGTATGTACATGAGTGTGTGCGAATAAATAAATAAAATATTTAATCTGTAAAACGCAAATTTCCAAAAATATTTGTATATTTTCTTCGGCCTTTAGAATGGTTTGTCTTCGTCTTTGTTGCTCTTGTGTTTATTTTTACAGGTTTGGTGTTGTTGTTTGGCCATAAAACAAATACATTAGGATGGTCCTTAAAAACCAAACTATTCAATGTTCCCAACTGAAAAGAAATTTAAAACTACACCCAGCAAAAAGTTGTGAGTGAGTTTGTTAATAAATAAATAGTTGTTACAATTTGAAACAAATAAACTACTTTTATTTGCAATCATAAGTATCCGGTTTATTTAAATGAAATGAACCATCGTTTTTAAAAGGTAAAAACATAACAATATGTTTATGGCAAACATTTTCATCGTGAATCGTTATATCGTAAAATGTTGTTCTCAGATTATGATATCCATATACCGAGAACAACATGTTATGGTAAATTCTTCATCATAAAAATGGTTGTCACAAACATATACCTATTTTCAACAATCATATATATAATATAATTGCAACAATCATGTGAATCGTTACTTTATCATATTATGGTTACCGCATTCATAAAAAAATCTTGTAATGGTTACAGTAAACATGACTTTATTCCAAATTTTTGTATGTGAATTTTTCAGGTCTTTGAAAGGCGAATTTCTAAACAACTATTTCCCTTTTTTTTCTGAGTTTTACAAAAAAATTTAGATTTTTTCAATCAGTTTTTTTAACTTAGATTTATACAGAATAATCTTGAAATCGATTCATGTTTTTTTGGTTTTCCGAAATTTGTGCTATTTAAGGTATTCAACTTTGAATCCTATAGGTCGCCATGTATTCCAACATGATGAATAGAAAATACATTTTCATACATGTTAGGAATTTTTCTGCGACTTCTTCATACATTGCTTTTCAAAACAACATGTATGTAGTTTCAATTCAATTTTATATATTTTGAGTATGAGTGATATTTTGAAATAATTTCAAATTAATAATACGTCACAGTTAACGTGGTTGTAAGCATAGAGAATAGACATAGAGCGGAAACTCTGCTGTCAAAGACCTAACTCAGTTGTCAGAAACCGAAGTGGTGAGAATGTATTAGTAGAAAAAACTATGAGAAAACAAAAACAACACTCGTATGTGTGATTATTTTGAGTAATTTTTTTGTTTGAGTTTTATTCTAGTTTCCGCTCTATGTTTCTCTATGGTTGTAAGTATCATAGAGAAAACACATAGAGCGGAAACTCTCCTGTCAAAGACCTAACTCAGTTGTCAAAAACCTAAGTGGTGAGAATGTATTAGTAAAAAAAACTATGTGAAAACAAAAACAACACTTGTATGTGAAACTTTTTTGAGTAATTTTTTTGTTTGAGTTTTTTTCGAGTTTCCGCTCTATGTTCTCTATGGTAAGTATCATGAAACTTTTCACTAGAAATTTATAAATATCTATTGAACATTTGAGTGGTTTTTACACTAAAATGGCCAATTCAAACAAACATACATATTTATGTGGTCAATTCAAAATGGTTTAGATTTAGATATAAAATCAAACAGTTTTCAATTGCAAAATTTAATTGCAGCATTTGTTTTACTTTTAAATATGTATGGAAATGTTGTATCAAAAGTCTTTGTCAAGCGCATTGACTGCCATGAAATAATTTAAATGCTTTTCTACAAAATTTTAGATTTTTAAAATTTTTTTACAGATTTAATTAGATAATTGATCTCTAATATTCTTAGAATAATCCTAGTGTGATACCATTGAAATGATTCCAATTTGTTTTTTTTTAAATTTATTAAAATCTAAAACTTACCTTTTATCTTGCCTTAACAGCGAAATAGAGTTAAGTGCTAAAAACAAAACCTTACAAGAGAAGAATTTTTGTAATTGTTTTGCCAACAACTTGATAATTTTAATATAAAAAGCGATGCCACCCTACTATATACTGCTCGTGCAGCTACATATTAAGAGAAACGAAGTGAAAAGTTAAAGAATTTTTTTTTTAAATTAATAAAAATTTTGTGTTTTGTTTTTATTTTTCGACTTGTAAAAATAAATATGAGTGAAATTGTTGTTATTTCGCTGGTGTTTTATTGTTATTTTTACGTAAACGAATTAGTGGGTCGTCGTACTTGTGTTTAATTTAGTTCCACAAATCCACAAAAACTACAACAATATTAAACAAAAAAAAAAAGATAAACAAACATTGATACTGCGACGTTGCAAAGTACATTGAGTTTCACGGTAAGTACACGACGGATACAGGCACTGAGTGTTAGTGTCCGCAGAAGTTTTGAATCACTACCAGTTGGCTAGAGAACAGTGTGGTCAGTTGAGAAATAAGTTTAATGAAATATATGTATGTAAATGTTCTAAAGTATTGACACAATCGGTAATATAAACTTTTATTTCCCATTTCTCAATACATTTTTCTTTGTTAGTTCATTTGCAATATTTACATTATTCATATGCGACCCCATAAAGTATATATCCATATAGCCATGCCCGTCTGTATGTCGAAATCAACTTTCCGGAGCCCCCAAATAATTACAAACATGAATGATACGTCAATATATCGGCTCAGATGCTATTTAAAATCGAGAAAATCGGCCCACAAATGACTGAGATATAATGATAAAAGCGTGACGACCTCGATTTTTGGCCTATTTTTGATCTATATCTGGATTACTAAGTCATTAATATAAACAATATGGATATCAAAATCCATTCCAACGATGCATATAAGGATCTACAATGGGTCAAAATCGGGAAAAATATTTTTTAACCCGAGTTTTTTTTTTCCAAAAAATTTTTTTGTCATAAATTTTTATCACTAAAAAATTTAAAAAAAAAACAACTATGTATTTCGAAAAAACAATTTTGAAAATTTTGTTTACCTAAAAATATTTAAAATTTGAATTTTAAAGTATAATTTGGTATAAGGCCATGGCAGAACAAGCAAGGTACAATTATTAAAAGTACGTTCTCAATTATACATTCCCTATAACGTCAAACAAAAGAAAATTAGAAAAAAACAAAACGAATTGTCTAAGACAAAAATAAATTAATTAAACAAATTTTTGTGTATTTACTTTTTTCGTGAAATATTCAATTCAAATTAAATTTTTTCCAAATAAATATGTATTATTTTTAATATAACGTGCAAAACATTGCGAAAACAAAATAAAAAGTGATGAGAGTAAATGAGTTATTTGACGTTGTAGGGGTAAATATTGAAAACTCTCCCTAATAATTGTACCTGGTTGGTTGGTATAAGGCTAGAGAAGTTGGTCCTACAATGGGTCATAATCGGGAAACAAATTTTTAATGCGAAAAAAACTAAAAAAAAACAATTTCGAATAAAAAATTGAAAAACAATTTTGAGAAAAAAAAATAAATTTTCTTTACCTAAAAATATTTAAAATTTGTGTTGTGATATAGATCTCTTGCTTTCAATTAAATTTATTTCAATCATTCGATTGGCACTGCTCTATATTGTGTGTCGTATGATTAATATGTTTTTACACAACCATTTCTCAATTTATCAATCAGTGCGTATGAGTAATATTATTTTGCAATTATAAAGTTTAAATGCTTATATCTTGGTACTACAATAAATAAATTATAATACAAATTTGTAACATCAACATTCATGTTAATCTTAAAATTACTTTTGCATTTCTAAAGCCACTTCAGTTTCCCTCAAAACCACTGTGAAAAGTCAGAGAAAAAAAAACAATAGCAAAAAACCAAACACTTTTCTGTTCAGTAGAGTAAATCCAAGACGACTACCATTAGAACATTAGAAGTGAGTGTATCAGATGCACACTTGAATAAATAAAATATAAATTATCTTAAAGCATTTGTTTGTTCGTTCATTCGTTCATTTGTTTATTTTAGCGGTAAGTGTAGTTGTTTAAAGCAGCGACAAGACTGGTGAGGGGTAAGGGAAACAAGATGAGAAATAAATAAATAAAATCAATGATTTCCATAATGATATATTAAAGAAGTGAGAAAAAACAATAAACAATTGTTGGCTGGTTTTATTTGTTGCGGCTACACAGGCTAAAAGTCCGTCTGTAATACAAAAATTCGTTGACCATTTAATAAAAATTGTTGATTTCTTTGCTTATTTTTGTTTTATGTCGACAAAATAAATCTATCAGAAGATTTAAATTTTCACTTGATGTTTATTTATTATACATTTTAAAAGCAAAGAAAATAATTTTTATGTGCGCTGACAAGTAATGAAAAATTAATTTACATAAATGATATGTTGTGTGGCTGTATGGAAAAAAATGGTAAAAACATTTAATATTTGTGTTAAAAAAATTATAATTTTCAATTCGATGGTATTTTTTGTATATTTTATTTAGTAATAAAAAAGTAAGAAAATTCAAATTAAAGTTTTTTTTCCCAGATAATATACCAAACTATTTCTACATCATAAAGATATTGTTTGGCACAATTTTCTCATCATGAACAATAACACTGTGCTGAATCCAAGCACAGAAATTCTGTGTTATTGAAGTCCATAGAGTCCGGAAATACTTATCGTTTTATGTGGCGTATGATTAATATTTATTCACTCAAGCATTTCACAATTTATCAATCAGTACGTATGAGTAATATTAATTTATAACATTTAATTACACAGTGGTCTTCGGGTTTATATGTATATTGAAAACTTCGTTAAATTACATAAACAATTATTTGATATTTAATCACTAAAAAAACCCATTGTAGGTTTGAAGTATAATTTACAACCACACAAAAAAATAGTTTGTACTTCTCTGAGTTGGCTCTGTTAAGTGGAAGCAAATGTTATGGAATAATGAGTGTAGATTTTGCTCTATTATTATTAATTAGATTTATTTCAATACTTCGTTTATTACTACTGTGTATTTTGTGGCATATGGGCAATTCCATATCATCGTACGTGACATTTGTACGCCTATAGAGTGGAATATATTTTGCAAAAATAACAGTATCTGAAAAATAATTTGGTCTTTATGTTCCATTCAGAGGGTACTATATTTTGAAATAATAAAAAGTTCTTTCGAAATATTGTTGTCCAAAATATTGAGCGAAATAAGGATATATCGTACGTGACATAAAACGGAACTCATTTTGAGGTAGATGTAGAAATATGCGAAAATATTCGTATAGTGAGAGTCGTTATGGTTTCATTTAATTTCTTACGCTAAACGAAATATTTTTCCTTTACAATCCGTCATATTAACATAAAAACAATCTTTGGATGATTTTATAATAAATAAAATTTAATATCAGAGTCAAATCCATTTCATACTACAAGCTAATTGGGAGACTAGTTTTCGCCGCAATTTTAGCCTAAAACATTAAAAAATTAAATATAATCAGTTTAAACTATTATTTTTATCTTTAAAATGTTGTAATATGATCTAAATACTTTGACATAGTAATATTTTATTATTTTCTTTTATTCAAATAATCTTGAAAAAAGTTTCAAGGGTTTTTGTGTTTTCAGTCGTGGTAGCCATTCCCGTGGAATTGCTCATATGATAAATATTTTATAACACAAGCATTTTTCAATTTATCAATCAGTGCGTATGAGTAATATTAATTTACACCAATAAATTAGATTGAGAGATTTAAATTTATTTATAATAAATAAAAACAATCTTTTATATTTTGATAAAAGTTCTTTTATGAGTAATTTCATTAAAATACTTTGAAAATATCTATAAACAAGAACTATATACATTTGCATCCAAAGAACTATGTATTTAAGTACATACATTCATTAACACGATTACTCAAATTAAACAACAATTATTTTTTCAAGAATTTTCATGATTTGTTAAAATAGCTTACGAAAATGATCGAATATAAATTCGATTTCGAACCAAAGAATTTCGGTTTTTAGTTCAGCTGATAAGATAGGAAAATGCTTTAAAATACACACATGGGCAATTCCAAGAGAATCGCTACCACGACTGAAAAAACAAAAACCCTTGAAACTTTTTTTCAAGATGATTTGAAAATAATAAAATGTTACTATGATCATATTACAACATTTTAAAGACAAAAATAATAGTTTAAACTGATTATATTTAATTTTTTAATGTTTTAGGCATAGAGAATTATACATAGAGGCGAGACACTACGATTTGTCAAACAAAAATACAACAAAAAATATGTTTCAGAGATAGGTTTTTGACAACAGACTTAGGTTTTTGACAATTACGTCTCGTCTCTATGTTACCCTATGGTTTTAGGTATGTTTTAGGCTAAAATTGCGGCGAAAACTAGGCTCCCAATTAGCTTGTAGTATGAAATGAATTTGACTCTGATTGTTTTTTTGCTATTGTCAAATTGTTTATTGAAACCGAATGTATATTTTCTATTAATTTTTTTAGTTTTTGTATACATATATTTACAGAATATATATTTTTTTATTATAAGAGAAAAATCTGTCACGTACGGTATGTCACGTACGATATAAAATTTTATTTATTATAAAATCATCCAAAGATTGTTTTTATTTAAATATGACGGATTGTAAAAGAAAAATATTTCGTTTAGTGTAAGAAATTAAAAGAAAACATAACACCTCTCACGATTCGAATATTTTCGCATATTTCTACATGTACCTCAAAATGAGTTCCGTTTTATGTCACGTACGATATACCCTTATTTCGATCAATATTTTGGACAACAATATTTCGAAAGAACTTTTTATTATTTTAAAATATAGTACCTTCTGAATGGAACAAAATAATTTTTCAGATACTCTTATTTTTGCAAAATCTATTCCACTCTATAGGCGTTCAAATGTCACGTACGATGATGTGGAATTGCCCATATATAATAGTGCTTTCAAATACTTCTACTTTTAATAATTCGATACTACTAGAAACTTCTAATTTGGGTACTCAATAATCTATATATATAATAGATTAACGTTACTGAGTGACTGACGCCAAACGCCTAAAGCTAGATTCACTAAGAAGGGATTTTTGGAATATCGAATGTTTAGGTAGTAAAAACTTGACGGGTGTTTAAGAGTATAAAGGAAAATTGATACTTTTTATTTTAATGGTATTTTTTTAATATATTAAATAGTTAACTTATATAAGTACATTAATGTTGGCTAATATGCCTCTCAGTAAAGAAATAATCAATAATAGGGGCTTAATGGTATTATGGTACCAAAAAAGGAGAACTAAGGAGTACTTTTTCGGTCTTCAAATGATAATTTTTTTATTTTCTATAGTTTTGGACCTAGAATCTGGAAATTACTTTGAAATTTTAACTTGATGGAGTTCAATTATGGAAAATTGGTACTTCTTCTAATGGTACTTTTTATTATATTAAATTAGTTTACTTATATACATAATACAGGCGCGGATCCAGGTCAACCATTTGTGGGGGGGGAATTAAAATTTGTTCTACATTTTTTCTTTTTATTCCTTTTTTATATATATTTTCGGTTTTGGTTTCCTATTTCACCCCCTCTGGATCCGCGCATGCATAAGAGTTGGCTGAAAGAATTTGGATAACTTAATGATATTGAGGTAACAAAAAACTATTGGCTTTTTTTCGTGCCTTAAATTGTATAAGAATAAACATATAAGCAGGAAATTAAACACACATGAGCTTGATTGAGTTATGATCTAAAAAGGGACTCACAGGTACTTTATTTTTACTAATAGTACTTTTTGATTTTTTATAACGATGGATCTAGAAACACTTAATTATGCATTTATGGTTCTGAGTGAATGAGAATTAAAAAGGGATAAAAGTAATGGTACTATTTACTTATTGCAATGGTGCTTATTGAAAATTTTATGATAATAAACCTAAAACTTAGTTACACATGATTTTGAATTCACATAGAGGTACCTTCCTTCCTCTTAATTGTACTTTTTGTATTTTCTATAATAATGAAATATGAAATTAAGCTTTCATGATGCTGAATGAGAATACAAAATTCACAAAGGGGCACAAAGATTTTTTCATTTTTAAATTTTGAATTTTCAAAAGTAAAAATCGAAAACCTAAGCTTAATTGTCGGGTTTCGGTTTCGATTTTAATCCTTGAAAATCCGCAGTTTCGTTTTAGGTTAAACCCGAACACGAAACTCTAAAATATGTTAACGACTTTAAAAATTGTTCTAACATAACTTCGAATTTTCGAACATAATATTGAAATGTCATAGCTTGAAACAAACAATCATTTCATGTTAAATAAAAGCTTGTAATAATTAAAAAATTCAAAAATCTGCACTTTAAATCCGAAATTATTCAACACTGCTTTGATCTTCTGTTCAAATATTCCAAATATCTCTTTTTACGAACGTTCCAATTTCTATCTTCAGCAGTTTGGTCTGGGAAATCATCAAAGATCAGTCATGCTAATTTAGTACGAACTCTAAGACAAAGTTTTGTACTAAATTTTCCCGCTGATATATTTCCATTAATTATACTACTATCAATGAAAGAAAATTTCCTACTAATACAAGATATTTGTTAACAAAGCTGGAAGATCTTCCATTTAAATTTTGTATAGAATTATTCATATGATAGAAATGCTATTATGGTTACCAAATTCCTCTAACTTGCCAGAATTCTGGATAATGGTAAAATTATCAACACTAGTAAA
Source organism: Calliphora vicina (assembly GCF_958450345.1). Classification (NCBI taxonomy): domain Eukaryota; kingdom Metazoa; phylum Arthropoda; class Insecta; order Diptera; family Calliphoridae; genus Calliphora; species Calliphora vicina. The sequence goes on along the minus strand of NC_088783.1, from coordinate 12,505,775 downwards.
AAGAGCAACAAAAAAGCTTCAATAGAACCACCTGCTGAAAAACTGTTAATGAAAACAACCTTAAAATCTTTATTCGAGGAATTCTACTATAATTAAACTTTATATATATAAATATTAGGGTGGCTCAAAAAAACATTTTGTGGATGTTTCAAACTAAAATAAAAGTTAAATTCATTATAAGCTAATGTTTCTCAACTTCAGTAAAAAAAAACCTTAAACAATGTAGCGTATCCCAGATTGAGTGTTCTGCATCTGCATCTGGACTATAAAGCGACTGACTACCCAACCACTTCATTATAAATAAATGATTCGGTGCAAAAATGATTTAATTTTATAGCGTTCAAGCATAATATGAGACATGCAAAATCGTGTTTCAAGATCTCTCGAATGCAATTCGTATGGTACCCAATTTCGATGCTCTTGGATGAATCCTGCTGCTCGCAATCATTTTTAAATTGCTGCTTGAGTATCTTCTAATGATTTTGCTAGCTTTTGTTGAGTTTTAAAACAATCTTGATGTAGTAATGCCTCCAATTCTTGGTGTTGAAACCTTTTTTTGGCTTGCCTGGGCGATAGTTTTCACTTCTGAACCGCATAAACCATCTCTCGCGCATTGAAACAGATGGAGAACATTCACTATAGGCGGCACTTTTTTCAAATTAAAGAAGTAAAGCTAAACTTCCCGCACATAACGCTTTGTTGGCACACTTTCGCCATTTTCGAAGCAAAAAAAACTTTGTTGTTTACATTATAATGTTCAATAACTAAGTGAGAATAAACAAGTTAGAACGGTATATTCGACTTTGCCGAATCTTAAGTACCCTCCACCTCCATATATATGGGAGCTATAACCAATTATAGGCCGATCATCATAGAATTAGGTATAGCGATTTTGGTATATATGGGGATTATTTATGACGAATTTCAACTTAATAGCGATATTTATAAGTTATTTATGTTAATTTAAGTGATTTTCGAAAGTGAACTTTATATGGGGGCTATGGTCAGATATGGGCCAAACCGCAAAAAAATTGTGTTGTGATTTCTTTTAGCACGAAACTTATTTTTGCTGAATTTTGTATGGATACTGCAATTCTGAAGGCATTTATAGACCATAAAGCCATATTTCGGGAAGAAATTTGTATGGGGGCTAGAAGAAATCATGAACCGATTTTATAATTTTCACCAGAGTTAGTCTTTTAATTATAAAAATAACGTGTGTAAAGCTTTATGATATTATCTGCAATATATTTAAACAAATAACCAAAAATATGTGAAAATTTTAAATTTTTTTTAGGTTGTCTCACATTTTGGTTCATAGTAGGGTATTCATTCGACTAATGATCGTTCGATTAATCGAATAACTTCTTACGAATAATTATTCGAACAATTTAAAAATGGCCATTTTCGAATAACGAATAATTCGAACAATTTTATGTAGAATAATCGAATAAAACGAATAAATGTTCATATATATTTAAATTTATTAAATTGCTTAAAATTTTTCATGATTCCAAATTTAAATAAGTAATAATGACTCACAAAAATTGTATTGTTTCTGAAATTCGACAAACAACTAAAGACAAAGGGACTTTCGATCGCTGTATATGAGTGTTCCGATAGCTCCTTCTATAAATATATAAATATTACTGCAAGAAGTTACAATTCTAAAAACAAATCTTTCAAAATTTTTAACTTAGGACTTGAACCAATGAATATAAATGGTACGGAATAAAATATTTGTTATTTAGCTGGCGAAATATTAGAAGAATCGCAATTAATAATCAAAATATTAACTTAGATTAAAGTGGAGTTGAATGTGATGGAGAATGTGATTTTGAAACGGTCATCGAAAGTGATATTGAGGATGACATTTATAATGATTACATTGAAATAGATGAACGCCATTACATTGATTACATTGAAATAGATGAACGCCATGATCTTAAAATATATGTTTATTAGTGATGTTATTAACCGCGTACGTAAGTGTTGCGCAATATTTAATAAATCGAATGATAAACACAAATATTGCAAACTAACGTTTTGTCACAAGAAAAGCATGGAGTCTTATACATGATTTTGAACATCATTGTCTAACATGGTAATAAACTTTTTGCGTATTTGTAAATACGTTAACCATGCACTGCCTGACTTCAAATTAGCCACGTTCACTGACAATGATATCAAACTTTGGACAGATTCCCTTTATTGAGTAATTCCCCAAGACCACTTTATTAAGCAAAGATTCGGCAACGTTGATAGTGCTTGATGTATAATACAATATGTTATTTATAATTTAGAAATAGTGAATAATTAATTTACTAAAGAATTAGTTACTCAATTTAAACCCCGAATTAATGAACGACATAAAAAAGTTCTTAATACGTTTATATTGTATTTGAATTCAGGATCATGTCCAACTAGCTAAAATTGTTTAAAGCATAGCTCCAAAACGGAAACTAAAGGGTTTGCTAGTCAATTGTTTTGTAGATTGTTCGGGAGTTAATCTGATTAGAATATTTCTGATGAAAATTTAATGCTGGACTTTGTTTTCGAGTGTTTTTTAACATTATCAATACTTGAATTGTTAACTTTATCGTTTTTTTTTTTGTTTTTCTTTAACAATCAAATATTAAAAAACCGACATCAAAACTTCATTCTTTATATTTTTTACTCTAGTTCATAGCTCTGGTTCTACTGAACCGATTTTGCTGATTTTCAATACCAAACTGCTTAGGACAACAATAAACATATTTTTGTAATTCTACCAATTTTTTTTGGCGTATTTTGGACGTGAGCGTGTTTTACACAGACACACAGACGGGCAGACAGACGGATATGGCTCAATCGACTTCGAATTTCACAAGGATCAAGAAAATATATACTTTGTTGGATCTCAGATGAATATTTCTCAATGGAATGACAAACCTATATATACCCTCATTCACCACTTGTTGTGGTGGAGGGTACAATAACAGATACATATGTACCCTTCAAAATTACATATAAGTTATATCTATTTTAAATACCACATTTCTAAGTCATACACCCAATATTTCGCATGTTTCCTTTGCGATAAATGTGGAAAAAAATCATAAAAATCTTAAAAAAGGAGTTTTTCTCCTAAAAAACGATGCTTTTATTTTAGCTGGGAACATCAACACCTTATTTTTCATCATTACAAACGTGCCCAGCCTAATTTACATAAATCCTTTTCTCGTAACTCATTTTTTATTTATATAAAACTGTTTGTGTAGAGTTTTTTATCCAAAATAGATGCAATTCTATTACAAAATAAAAATCCACTAAACCAAAGAATTTTTTTGTAACTTTACAAATAAAAATCTGCATAAAAATCCTCTTAAAAAAATAAAGAATATACAAATATTTATAAATAAATTCTCAAAAAAAAAATAAAACCCAAGCTTTGTTTTGGTGGCATTACGCGCAAACCAAAACAAAACAGTAAAAAGGGAAAACCCCGCAATAAAGTACATATTTCAGCTGCTTTGCTAAAGTACTTCCGTTTTGTATAAAAATAAAATTCATTGTTGGTAGTGTGCTGCTGCTTTTGTTTTGTTGTGTTTTTGGTTGAATGCCATATTTTTATGAATTTTGTTTTTACTTTTTTATATACAAAAACACACAAACATATTTATATTTATTTATTTGTTTATTTCCCTTGAAATAAACTCATATAATAAAATTATTTTTCTTTTTGGCTTATAATTTTTTGTTATTGTCTATTTACATCCTTTTTTTTGTAAAAAAACGGAATAATAAAACTGTAAATAATGTTGGTTTAAGAAAAAAAATTAAATTTTATTTAAAATTAAAGTTTTTTTATTACAACAAATATTTCATAGTTTTAATTAATTCCAAAGAAACTATTATTATGAGCCGCTGTTGTTAAAGTTAAGTAAAAAAAGGCATTCATTATTTATGTTTAAATTTAGCTAAAGGCTACTTCCTTGAAGTATGAGTAAAATATATTTAAAAATAAAACATTTGTACTTCAATTAAATTTGTATTTACAAACTGTTGTGCTTTTATCAAACCAATAATGTACCATTTTGCATTAACCGCATACTTATGTTTGTATGTATGTTGGTTTGAATTGGCAATTTCATGTCAAAAAAAACCTTTAAAATTTGCAAATTTCTAATGAAAAACCAATATTTGTGGTTTTTTTCATAACACCTGATAACATTTTAACTTTGACGTATAATTATTGCGAAATTATTACATATCACTCATACGTAACAAATTATTTAAACAGTTAATAGTGAGACCTAATGCATACAAAATGAAATATCTTTGAAACTACAAGTCCTTTTGCAAAATAATTTAGACAAAAATCATAGAATAAGACTTAAGGTTTCAGAAAATTAACTTACTACACCATTTTTCATTGAAATTGAGAACATTATACATGATATTGAGAAAATTCCAAATGAAATTGAGAATTTCCATTTTAAATTGAGAAAATCCCAATTTAAATTGAGAAAATTCCAATTGAAATTGAGAATTTCCATTTGATATTAAGAAAATTCCAAATGAAATTGGGAAAATTCTAATTGAAATTAAGAAAATTCCAAATGAAATTGAGAAAATTTTATTTTACTCTACATATGTAAATAATATACATTAAACAAAAAACATATGACCAACAGGCATATCTTAGAATTCCAAGGCGCTTTGGTGGAATGATGTTGTATGTTGTATAGCTCTACTGCAATCTTCAGTAGTTATACAGGACTTGGAATCGATAATTAATTCTTGAAGATATAAAGTCATCTGCTCTCCTACATTTGGAGGAATTACGGTTGGTATATTCGTCTTTGACTTCACAATACTTTTGATTTTGGGCCAAATAATAGCGACTCAATGAACGAGTTCAGATAACTGATTACTCAACTCTTGCTATCAACACTTTTGACCAATTCGTTTGCGCTTTCGGCAGTGAACGAACCTCTGCTACTATCCATTTGAATAATGACTGCGGTACCAATTGCACCTATCAGGTGGCTTTAATTTTGTTTTTTTTAGTTTAAAATAATTTATATAATGTTTCTCAATTTTATTTAGAATTTTCCCAATTTCATTTGGAATTTTCCCAATTTCATTTGCAATTTTCTAAATTTCAATTTGAATTTCTCAATTTCATTTGGAATTTTTTCAATTTAAAATTGAATTTCTCAATTTCATTTGGAATTTTCTCAATTTCAAATGGAAATTCTCAATTTCAATTGGAATTTTCTCAATTTTATATTGAAATTCTCAATTTGGATTGGAATTTTCTCAATTTGATATGGAATTTCTCAATTTCATTTGGAATTTTCTCAATTTAAAATGGAAATTCTCAATTTCATTTGGAATTTTCTCAACTTCAATGAAAAATGGTGTAGTTAACCTTTTTCACTACAGAATTAGTTATGGTATGTCAAATTTACCACTTCGAGTATAAAAAACAATGTGCTCTGATTTTGCAAAATTTATAGTTTTTGGAAGAAGACATAAAATAATAATAAGCTTTTGTAATTGGTAAAACCAATTTACCAATACCCACCCGGGTGACCATTACGGATTTAGAGTTCTGTAAATTTATTAAAATCATTTTACAATTTTTATGAGGATTTTTTTAAATTTTGTTCGTCGCATATATGTATAAAAGTGCAGTACCACCCGGGTGGGTATTGGAAAACCATGTACATAAAAAAACCTTTGGTAAAGCGAAGGTTAACATGTTCAAAATCTCAATTCCTTTGCCTTTTTGGCACAATTTAGATTTAAACCTGAAAACATTACAATAAAAATGGTCATCCCAAAATTTACGCTAGATTTTAATGAAAAAGAAAAACTGTATTTTCTTTATATTGAAATCGCTCCACAAATGGCTGAGATATAAGGAAAAAAACCTCGATTTTTGGCCTATTTTTGATCAATGTATATCTGGATTACTAAGCCATTAATATAGACAATATGGATATCTAATGATAAATATTTCAAAATCCATTGTAGCGCTGCATATAAGGCCGTAGTAACTTGGACCTTCAATGGGTCAAAATCGGGAGAAATAATTTTTAACCGGAATTTTTCTTTACCAAAAAAAATTTTTTTGTCATAAATTCTTTTTTACTAATAAATTAAAAAGAAAAAAATTGGACAAAAATTTTAAAAATTTTTGAAGATTTTTTTTTTAAATTTAGTTTACACAAAAATATTTAAAGTTTGTATGGCTTATGGCAAATGTGTTTTATCGGTTTCAACGTGCGAAAGATGGTTTGAGCGGTACAGATTTGTTAATTTTAACATGGCAGACAAAGTTCGCCCAGTCCAGTCAAAAAAGTTTGAAGACCAAGAATTGGAAGCATGAATTGCATGAAGAGCTTGCCAAATTATTGGGATCTACTCAAACAGCAATTTCATTTCAAACATTTGGTACCATATGAATTAAAGCTGAGATACCTTGAAAGACTATTTTGCATGTCCGAAATGTTGTTTGATCAGTTTTGCACCAAAATATTACTTGCGATGAAAAATGGATCCATTACGATTATCCAAAGCATAAGAGATCGTATGTGACTCCCGGCCAACTAGCTGAATAGGCAACAAAGCCAAATATCCATGCTGTTAAGGTAATTATCTATATTTAATGGTAGCAAAAGTGTCCTATCTATTATGAGCTGCTGAAATTTGATCAGACCATCACAGGGAACCTGTACCGAACTCAACTGATTCGTTTGAAGCCGATCTTTGGCAGAAAAACTCACAGAATATTCCATCATAACAATACTTTATGGTTCAGTCCTGGCTCCGTCCGTCTACTATTTGTTTGGATCAAAGCATAACGCTCTCTCTCGTATACAGAGTATCCGATATTGGCTTGATTCTTTATTGGACTCATAAGATGAGCAGTTCTTTTGGCTCGGTGTCCATATGTCCAATGAATAAATTTGTCTGGTACAAATGTTTCAAAATAAAAGCTAACAATTTGGAAAAATCCCACAGTTTTAAGTCATGTACCCAATAGAAAAACATTAGTTTATTAAAAAGTATGTTGAAATCAACTTTCATACATGATTCATATATCAATATATCCGCTATAGACCCAGATCGATTGCTAGTTAAAATCGAGATAACCTGCTCACAAAAGGCTGAGATATAAAGAAAAAAAAACAGGAAATCCTCGATTTTTTACCTATTTATACCCTACACCACCATAGTGGGGAGGGTATAATGCGTTTGTGCAGATGGTTATAACGCCCAAAAATATTAGTCTAACACTCACCTTAAAGTATACCGATCGACTTAGAATCACTTTCTGAGTCCATTAAACGATGTCCGTCCGTCCGTCTGGTCGGCTGGCTGTCAATATAAACTTTGTGCGCAGAGTACAGGTCGCAATTTTGAAGATATTTCGATAAAATTTGGTGCATTTAATTTTTTCGGCCCAAGGACCAAGCCTATTGAAACTGGCTGAAATCAATCCATTATTTCACCTAGCCCCCATACAAATGTCCTTCCGAAATTGGACTTTATCGGTCATAAATGTTTATAAATGTATCTCTACAAATTGCGCTCCAAATAAGTTTTATATATACAAAATTCATGTCACCAAATTTTGTTACGATCGGTCCATAATTAGTAATAGCTCCCATATAGACCCGCTTCCGAAAATCACTTTAACGTGCATAAATCCTTTGAAAATGTTGGTATACTCACAAAATTCAACATAGTAAGCTTTCATATAGACATAAATCACACGACCTAATTTCATGGTGATCGGTGCATAATTGGTCATAGCTCCCATATAGCCCGCTTCCGAAAATCTCTTTAACGTGCATAAGTCTCTTAAAAATCTTGGTATGGACATAAAATTCAACATAACTAACTTTCGTATAGACATAAATCACACGACCTAATTTCATAGTGATTGGTCCATAATTGGTCATAGCCCCATATAAGGCCCACTTCCGAAAATCACTCAAAAATATAAATTATTGAAATTTTAAAAGAAAAATGTTTTTGCTCTTTTACTTAGTGTAGGGTATTATATGGTCGGTCAAGACCTACCATACTTTCTTACTTGTTTTTATATATAGATTGGTCTTGTTTCATTGATATTTATCCAAATTTTTATTAATTTAAATTAAATTTTTAAAATTTTTACTTGAAAATAAATTTATTCGACTATTCGATTAATCGACAATTAATAAAATAACAATTTTTGTATTCTAAATTGAAAAATGTTAATCATTCGAATTAAAAATATATGTTTTATTCGATTATTCGATTAATTTGTAAACGAAACAACCCTAATTAAAATTGATGATGATGTCTTTCTATTTAAACAAACAAATTCATGAAATACAAGTAATTAATTAATTAATACCTACATTCAAATATACATATATGGAAATGAATTCGTATGTATTTCTAAATTTATATTAAATACACTGTAAGCATGAAATATATAATATACATATATCCTTACATATGTATATTAAGCAATCATAGTTAGGTTTAGATAATCAAATTAAAATTATACCAAGTATTTATTCACAACTTACGTGCTGGTAAAAATATAAAACCGAATCCAAACAAGTGTGCATAGAATAAGTAGAGAATTTTTTTGTTGAATTGTCGAATTTGAACTTTTTTATTATTATTTTTCTTCTTTTTTTTTTTGCTTAAGTTTTCTTTTTTTATACTTTTGGGTTGTTAGTTAAAGATGATAATTTCAGTTTGGTTGTTTGTATATTTTGTTGTTGCTGCTGTTGCTGCTTGTGCTTTATTTTGGTTTTGTTAGAGAATTTCTGATTAGTAGTGCACTTTTAATTTTCAGCAGAGCTGCTTGTGCTGGCGATAGCGCTGCTGCTTTTTCTTCTACGTTCTTCTTTTACTTTTTCAAACTATAATTTAAAACTTTTTTAATTTTTTTTCATTTATTTTTTGTTCGAAAAAAAATACACACGCACTAACATTCATACATATAAATACACACATACAAACATTAGAAAATATAGTTTTTCCCAAAAAGAACTGCCAGTTACAGAAAAACACATAACTTTTTCTTAAATTTTTGCCTGCATTCTGAAGATAAACAAAATCTTGGTATATAAAAAAATAAAAATAAAAAAAAATATTTACACATTTACTCACTCACTCACCACGCTTGTGGATGGATACCAACCAACACAGTCAGTCGCACAGAGTTTTATTTTAACGAAATGCGTTATCAGCATTTAAACCGAATAAACCGAAAATGAATTGAATTGAAAAGAGTATGAGCAAAGAATACAAATACACTCTCACACACTGCACTGTAGGTAGGGGTACTATAAAATGTGGCAGGTTAGAGAAAAACTTAAACTCCCACTAATGTTTAAATAACTGTCAACTTAAAAAGAGCAGATTTTACTTAAAATTAATAACAGTAAGGAAATTGGGCTCATTCGCCAAAATATGGTCAAAAAATTAGTTTTTCTCGAAAATCGCAAAATTTAAATCGAAGGTACGGAAAAACTTTTTCATTTCGTGATCGTGTTTTCTTTTAAAAGGACTTCAAATTTCCAGAGGAGTACATTTTTTAAATATTTCTGATCATTCTACTATGCAAAATTTGGTGTCAAATGATCAAGAAGAGTTGTAAAATATTTCGTATTATATTTATTTTATCCTGTAAGGATCAACAGATATCAAAAATGTTCTTTCAAATTTTTATCCTTGAATATCTGTTTAGATTTCCAATAATTTTTATTTCAAAAAAATATCCAAATATTGAATATACCAAAATATCATCCTTTTATCTTCACTACTTAAGGTAAGTTTCCGCATACACCGTAATCGGCACCGAAAATGAAATTCCATACATTTGCAACGAAAAAAAGTTCGTTTCATAAATCGGCAACGATAATTGGGAACGGCACCGATCAGTAACGAAAAATCTGTGATTTGGGGCCGGAACGAAAACAACTTCAAGTAGGTTGTTTTCGGTGCTGTAGGAACGAAATTATTTTAATTATTTTTTTATTTCAAATTCAAAGAAAATCAAAATGAATAAAAAAAATAAATTTTCTTTATTGGAAGAGGAAAAAATAATAGATTTTGTCAAAAATAATGAAATCCTATTTAATGTGCGACATCCAAAATTAAAAAATAATTTCGTTTCTGTTTTATGCCGCAACGCAACTGAAACGAAAACAATTCAGAAACGAGATCTCTTCTGGTGAGTAAAAAAACTACATTCTAAAGTGTAGTACAAAATAAACGTTTAAAGGGACTACACTCTAGGTTACATAGAGACACTTAAGTGACAATTGATTTCACGATAGGTTACATGGGATGTCAACAAGTATAAAATAAACTGTATGAGAATTATAGCAACACAAATTATATAAAACTGCTGACCAGATGTACTGCAGCCAATGTAATCTTCTATTGACATTGAACATTAGCTTGTCATTGAAAAATTCACCAGTAGACCAGTAGCACTACTGACTAGATAGTTATTTTCTATACCTATCTTCTTTATATATAGAATTCTTCTGTACGTGTGTTAGTAACTGAACTCCTCCTTAACGGCTGGGCCGATTTCGATTAAATTTTTTGTGTGTGTCCCTAGATGGTTTAGATTCACAATTGACCTATATAGGTACAATGGGCGTGGTACCTACCATACAAAGTAAACATTTATTATTGCATATGTGGAGTACTATTATAGATTGAGTCTTCAAATTTTGTGTGAGCTATGGCGGAACAACGTTTGCCGAGACAGCTAGTCTATATAAATAAAAATGGTCCATGTATGTAATGGCATCACGTGAGAACGGATGGAGCGATTTTGCTGATTTTTTTTCTATTCGATTCGAAATTTTCAGAAGATGGTTTGTAAAGAAAAAAAATTTAAAAATTCCGGGTAAAACTCGGAATTAATTACAGTCAACTGTAATTAAAAATCTCCCTAAAGTATGCAGTACAAATTTAGATATTTTATTTGCAAATAAATAAGAACAGTCAGGTGTATGTGGGTTGGAGAAACTAGAAGAACTAACATTAGTAAATGCTACCGGGGCGGTCAACTAGTATATATTAAAAAAAAAACTATTGACGCCTTCGCTGACAATGTCACCAGAAATACACTAGAACTGTTGTGTCTAACGTATTTCTACTCACGCTTACAAGAAAGTTGTCGACATTTTAACTAGTGCAATTGTCGATGGAGAAAGAGAGTTCTAGACTGACTACCAAGTTTTAAAATCGTTCTCCTTTATCAAAAGCTAAATGCTAACACGAGTTTTAGGTTAAAGTAGTAATATTAAAGAATTTTAAAAATGAAATGTTGAAAATATCTTCAATTAAACATATTTTTTGTATTTTATTTACCCATATATACTTAAATATAGAATATAAACATGTTTCGATATCGGTAACCCGTTACAAATTGATACCAAAAAAATCATAAAATTTCATGAACAAAAATCGAATTCCGTCGTAATAGTACCTATTAAAGTTTGTGCTTTCAGTTCTTATTTACTGTTCATAAACAATTTTGTTAATTTTCTGAAATTTCGTTTAAAGAACAACAAGAAGGGAAATCTCTATTTTTTTCAACAACAACAACAACATTTCTCTCTGAATTAAACAATTTTGAGAGAATTAACATTAAAACGGTTGCAATTTACATTTTATTGAAGACAAAATTAACAAATTTGTCTATTTTGAAACAAAATTCAAGGCAAAGTGCGAAAAAGTGAGTATAGCTAACAACTTTCCCTTTTATCAAGACAATGATCCCAAGCACATAACAGTTGTTGCAAAGCTTTGGGCATAGAATAAACGCATAGAACGGAAGTGATACAAAAACAAAATACGTGCTATACATTCTCATGAATTAGGTTTCTGACAACAGACTTAGGTTTTTGGCTCTCAGTTACCTATCTAGTTGTTGTTGTTATAGCAGCAGTGATTGCTGAGTTTACAGCCCTTGGCCGAGTGAACTCGGGTCATTCCGGTGCATAGAACCGGCTGTCATGGGAATGGTTACCTATCTAGTTGTTGTCTATGGCTTTGGGTTTTCCGACACCGACACAGGGCCCAGACTTTAATGTAACTGAGTATCTTTCGGTGGAATTAGCTAGGAGAGTGTATCAAAAAAATTTAACACGTTAGTTCAGCTAAAAGAGCATGAAACTATGCCAAAAAGAGCATGAAGTTTGCCAAACTTAGTTAATTACAGGCCATTCTAGACAACAAAGTTATTTTCGATACCTATAAATAAATATTGATCGCAGACTTTGGAATAGCCACATATTTTACTTTGTCCAATTATGTGTTGAGCGCAAGAAATTGAGTTGTTTTGATGTTTCTGTAAAAATTTATAGTTTTAATTATGCAAATTTTAGTTTTTGTTATTTTTTACTGAGCTTTTATGTCTTTTTATGTTTAGAACACATTTATATATGTAAGACAAACTGTATATTTGGCACAAATGAAAAATATATTTTTTTTAATTTTTTAATTGACATTAAGTTTTTGGGGGTGGAAATTAAAATTAAAAAAAAAAAAATATAATTTTGTTTTGAAAATGAACAAAATAAATTTTTGCATAAATTATGGAATAAAAAGCAGAAATATTTAAATAAATAATTTGAGAATTATTTGAATTTTCCAATTTAATTGTAATACAATTTTGTTATAACTTTTAAGGACGATTTTGAACACCATTACATTTTTAGAGTAAGATTTTGTATGACAGTAGACTTAGGTTTTTTTAACTTTTAATCAAAAGATACAAAAACTATTTCATTAACACAAACGAACTTCAAAAATAATAACAAAAAAGCTGTTGAAAACCGCAACAGTTATAAGATACATATATCAAAAAAGTTATTTTATAACAGTTATTATATAACTTTAAAAATAAAAATCCATCTAACAGTTATTTTAAACGTAAAAATAAAAGTTCGAAAGAAACTGTTATAAAAGGGAGTTTTAATATGCCATCATAAAATAAAACTCACTTGAGGAGTTTTATTTTTCCCGTCAGAAAATAAAACAGTATAGGTCTCCGTTGATTCTAACATGGAGAGTTTGTTTGAGTTTACGTTCTTTACGTTCTTTTGGTTTAAAAAGTGCTGCCTTTCTAAGCTTTTGATAAAATTGAGGGTGAAACAATTAGCATATTTTCGAGGCTTTATTAAGGCATTATTAAAGTTAGACACAATTAGACACAACCAAAAATAGCTTGTTTTTTTAATTTTCTGAACTAAAAAAAATTCAAAATTCAATTTAATTGATTAATCATAGTATGGGTATAATCAGAAACGTTGATTAATCGATTAATTAATTAATACGATTTTTTTTATTATTCGATTATCGACACATAACTAAAAAAATATATTTTTAAAAATTTTTGGGAAAATATTTTCCACTTTGACCCAAAACTCTAAACTTCAAATCAAATGTTCAACCTCTAAACGTTATCCGATTTTGTTCAAATTTTCAGCATTTACTTTAGCGATGATGGAAAACAATTTTCGATCTTGGCAGCATCGAAAATCCATAAAGTGCCAGCCTAATGTACATATGAAAATGTATCTATATAATTTTATTAAACCACATAAAAGATAGAAAACTTTTTTTGGTATATAATTTTTTATTAATTTGTTTGCACAAAAAAAAATAACAAAAATATTGTTTACAAACTAACTCACCAACTGGCACACACTCTCACTCACACACATTAAAAATTAACGAATAATTTTACTTTTTTGTTTGAGGTTTTTAATGTTTATTTGATTTTTATGGGAAATTTTTTTTTATTTTGATTTTACCGTATTTATTATTATTATTATTATTTTCTTAGCTGTAGTAATTTATTTTCGTTTTGGTTTTATTTATTGAAGTTAATCTATATGACCAAAACGACCTACACGTATAATTAAAATTAATGGTAGACGACCATTAAGCAAATGACTGGAATTTTTGGCAAACATATTTTCATTTTTTAATACACTTTCTTTAATATAAAAAAAACTTTTCTTGGAATTTGCCTTATAATTTTATGTTTTCCAGATATTTTTATTATTTTTTTGATTATGATTTTCTTGTTTTGTAAAGTATTTGGTCTATTTTCCAAAAAAAAAAAAAAATTTTTTTTTATTGCTCCGTAAATTTTTCTTGTCTAGCGGTATTTCAATTTTTAAATGTTTGTGGACGGACGCAGGCAAAGCACTGCGCGTTGTTTTCATGGACAAACGTATGGTAACACTTTGGTTTTCTTTATCGTTTAGTTTTTCTTCATCTTCATCTTTTTCATCTCCTTGTCTACTCAATTTTATTCTCTATGATTTGCTAGAACAATTTTCAGTTTCATTTTACCATTATAGACACAACTTCGTATAAATGTGTAACAGGAGCATCAAGAAAAACAAAAGAGAGCAATCTAAAAATTTCCCAGTATTTTTTCATATTTTTTTCATGTTTTCTTGCGTGTAATATTTTTCGACCTTATCAATGTGGTGGTTTTGTATTTTTTTTTTTCTTTTTTTCCCTTTTCTGAACAATGAAGCAAAAATTCCCACAACAACATTTTTTAACAAACACCACCAAAAAATCATAAAAATCTTAACAATCTTCTGTACAATCTTACAATTCTTCCATATTTCATTATTTCTGCCTCTGCCTTTTTTCTTTACTTCTACTGCAGCTTTTTTCTTTTAAAAATATGTCTTGGTCTTAGTTTTCTTGGTTTATTGCATTTGTCAGAAATGTTCAAACAGCAAAGAATGGGATTATTTTTTCAATGTCTTAAAGATTTGTTATTTTTCTTTTGTGTTGCTTTTTAATATTTTCTTTATATTTTTTTTTGTTCTCGTCGGTGTTTTTTTAACTGGTTTTATTAGGAAACTTTAACAAGTTTAAAGAATCATGACAATAGTTACAAATTGTTTATAGAAACTTTTCACGTAACTAATTTTTGGATTCCATTATATAAAATTCTGAATGAATTGTATTTATTTATATGTTTCTTTTAGTTTTTAGAAAAAAATACGTTAAAGCTTTAAAGCTCAATTTCCAAAGCTCCCAAAAGTAACTATTTCAAATCTTTTCATTTCCAAATTATAACTTTCTTATCTTGTTAGGTTCCCTAAATCTTATGCTAAAGATATATTGTCCTACAATCCATGTAGATTATAAACTTATAGAGATGCAAAATAAGCGAGATATATACAAAAACACATAGTTGTGACCTTTGACCTCTTTGATATCTTACATAGCTGATAGAAGGTTTTAGGTGTCTTTTAGCACCTTATTTAAAACATGGACATAGAGGTATGTGCCAATTTTCATTGAAATAACTTTCTTTTCGCAGTTTAAACAAATTTATGTATTGCACAGTGGGGCCTATCCAAAAATAAATCTTAATAACATTTAATTTCTAAACTACTGATCTGATTTCTTCAAAACTTGGAACACCAATAGACGAGGAGTTACTATTTTAGTATTATCTTTACATTTTAAGAACACGCACAGTGGCGCCATTTGAGTTTTTTTCGTTACAAAAATCATAACTTTTGTACCAAATAGGCAGGCCCATATCATCGTACGTGACATTTATACGCCTATAGAGTGGAATAGATTTTGCAAAAATAAGAGTATCTGAAAAATAATGTGGTATTTATGTTCCATTCAGAGGGTACTATATTTTAAAATAATAAAAAGTTCTTTCGAAATATTGTTGTCAAAAATATTGAGCGAAATAAGGGTATATCGTACGTGACATAAAACGGAACTCATATTGAAGTGCAAGTAGAAATATGCGAAAATATTTGAATAGTGAGATGGGGTATTTTTTCTTATAATTTCTTATACTAAACGAAATATTTTTCCTTTACAATCAATCATATTTAAATAAAAACAATCTTTGGATGATTTTATAATAAATAAAGTTTAATATCGTACGCGACATACTGTACGTGACAGATTTTTCTCTTATAATAAATCAATATATATTCTCTAAATAGAAAATATACATTCGGTTTCAATAAACAATTTGACAATAGCAAAAAAATAATCACAGTCAAATTCATTTCATACTACAAGCTAATTGGGAGCCTAGTTTTCGCCGCAATTTTAGACTAAAACATTAAAAAATTAAATATAATCAGTTTAAACTATTATTTTTGTCTTTAAAATGTTGTAATATGATCTAAATACTTTCACATAGTAACATTTTATTATTTTCTTCTATTCAAATCATCTTGAAAAAATGTTTCAAGGATTTTTGTGTTTTCAGTCGTGGTAGCGATTCTCGTGGAATTGCCCATATGATAGATAACACAGTTCAACAAAATTTAAAAAATTTCAGAGGCTTTTTAAAGCACTACACAATTTTGATGTATTGTGATTCCAGTAACACAAATATGGTCCAAATTTAAAATTATATGGAGAAGTTTTTTTTTTAATTTTTTATCTAAGAAGTTTCTCCACATAATTTATGATAACTAAAAAACGGTTAGCCCAATATTATTAAAGTAAACTTAGAAAAGTTGAAATTTACACAGCCTTTAATCCGTTTATATATTGTGTTTTCATCAGCTTAGTAGTTCCGAAGTTATAATAAGAAATTTAAGAAAAAAATAAATTTTTTACATGAAAATGGCAAATGTTTGTGTTTTAAAAACTCATGAAAAATTGAAAACGGAAGAAATTGCTCCGGTTTAATGCTTTATCGTAAATCCACATATAATAAGAACAAAGTGAGATATCGAATATGTCAATCTATCGATTATTTTCGAATTTATTCAAATTAAGTGAATTTGCTCATTTTTTCAAAATTGTACTTTATTGTTTGATGTACATAAAATTGAGTAGTTAATGTTCTTCTTTCAATTGATGGCATTTTGAAGACATTTTCACCATGCCATGTGCAAATTTTCACTTATAGATTGCGTTTCAATCAGCTCAGTAGTTTCGGAGTTATAATAACA
Source organism: Calliphora vicina (assembly GCF_958450345.1). Taxonomy (NCBI): domain Eukaryota; kingdom Metazoa; phylum Arthropoda; class Insecta; order Diptera; family Calliphoridae; genus Calliphora; species Calliphora vicina. The sequence goes on along the minus strand of NC_088783.1, from coordinate 12,488,775 downwards.
AATTGAAGCTAAAAATATATTTTCAACGTGAAAATAGCAATTTTTTTGTTTTAAAAAAATCATGAAAAATCGAAAACGGCAGAAATTGTTTAGACTTTTTACTTTATCGCAAAGCCACGTGTAAAAGGAACAAAATGAGATACCGATCATTAAAATCGATGGACTCTTTTCGAATTTATTCACAATTAAGTGAATTCGCTCATTTTCACAAAATTGTATATGGGTACTTTGACTGTAATTATACCCTATACCACCATAGTGGGGAGGGTATAATGCGTTTGTGCAGATGTTTGTAACGCCCAAACATATTAGTCTAACACCCTCTTTAAAGTACGATCGACTTAGAATCACTTTCTGAGTCGATTAAACGATGTCCGTCCGTCTGTCTGGCTGGTCGGCTGGTCGGCTGGCTGTCTGTCCATATAAACAATTTTGAAGATATGTCGATCAAATTTGGTACATATTATTTTTTCGGCTCAAGGACCAAGCCCATTGAAACTGGCAGAAATCGGTCCATCATTTCACGTAGCCCCCATACAAATGTCCTCCCGAAATTGGACTTTATCGGTCATAAATGTTTAATTTATATATGTATCTCCACAAATTTCGGTCCAAATAAGTTTTATATACACAAAATTCATGTCACCAAATTTTGTTACGATCGGTCCATAATTAGTCATAGCTCCCATATAGACCCGCTTCCGAAAATCACTTTAACGTGCATAAATAGCTTAAAAATGTTGGTATACACACAAAATTCAACATAGTTAACTTTAATATAGACATAAATCACACGACCTAATTTCATGGTGATCGGTCCATAATTGGTCATAGCCCCCATATAACCCCTCTTCCGAAAATCACTCAAAAATATAAATTATTGAAATTTTAAAAGAAAAATGTTTTTGCTATTTTACTTAGTGTAGGGTATTATATGGTCGGGCTTGACCGACCATACTTTCGTACTTGTTTTTACATGTGTTTTGTTTTTGTTAAAATACTTGTTACAATAACATGATTCACACATCAATATATCCGCTATAGACCTCGTTCGGTTAATATTTAGAATCGAGAAAATCGGCCCACAAATCGCTGAGATATAAGGAAAAACCCAGGACAACCTCTATTTTTGGATAATTTTTGATTTATATCTGGATTACTAGGTAATTAATATAGACAATATGGATAACTAATGATGCATATTTAAAAGTCCTTTGCAACGTCGTATATAAGGCCATAGTAAGTGGACCTACAATGGATCAAAATCGGAAAAATATTTTGTAACCCCAATTTTTGTTTAACAAAAAATTTTTGTTGTCATAAATTCTTTTATCACTAATAAATATAAAAAAATTTAAAAATAAAAATTTTTAAATTTAAAATAAAAACAATTTTGAAAAAATATTTATAATTTTTATTTGAAAGAATAATTTTTCTCTCACTTGTTTTTACATGAATTAATGTAAGAAAGATAAATAATTATTTTTATTAAATTTTTGTTTGCAATTAATTTTTTGTTAAAATATAAAAAAATTTGCTTAAAATTTTGGAAATAAAATATCTAAAATTCATTAAATTTGTGAAAATTGTGCAACAAAATGTTATAATTATGTTCTCAATGTGACATAGTCGCATATCTCATGTTTCTTTGCTGTAGAAAAATAAAAAAATTTAATTATTTCAAAATTTAAAAAAAATTAAATATTTATTCATGACTATCATGAACAACTTTTCCTTACAAAATTTCCCGGAAATTATGAATAATGGACGACATATCAAATATTTATAACTTTTTATCATACACAAATTTTAATGTAAGTTTCATAGTATCTAAAGTGAATAAAAAGCAAAAACTGCTAAAAAATAAATACAATATTCACTTAAAAATATATGAAATATTAATATTTAAATCATGCTTGGAAAATTGAAATTTGCAAACTATATTGTTACGTTTTAACCTTTTCAAAACGTTGGTTTATTTCCTTTAAATAAACCCGATACTTTTGATTGCAAATAAAAGCCGTTTATAGTTTAAAAATTGTAACAACTCTTTATTTATTTAAAATGTACAACAACAACAGAATTAAATAGTCACTCAATGTTTTTTATACACGTTTATAAATTCGCAGAAATACAGACACACTTTATAATGTACACGAATTCACTTTAAAATAAATTTAAGGCACTCAGTTGATATTTATTTGAATAGCGTCTCTGATAAACTCACTAACTACTGCAACCTCTGCCACTATTTATAACACTGCCATCTGCACTCTAGATTGCTCTGTGGTGTACTTTCTACAATGTTCTTTAACTGAATATTCGAATTCGAATATACGGTCGCAGCAAACAGCGTTGCCATACTTAAGATCAATGGCCTACTGAAAGCTTTTATTCAATGTTAATAATGCTCACAGATATGTTACAGTTTGCTATTACAGCACTGCTATTTGAAAGCATTATGCTACTTTTAAATCAGCCATTAAAATAGCTATATTTGAATTCAACTACAATTTCGTAACAATATAAATAAAAGTTACTCAAAAGGTAAGAAAATGAAAATTAGACTATAGGTTAGGAAATTCGAAGGTTTATCACGTAATTGAAAAATTACTGTATGCAATTTTTTGAGTCATGCTAACAGTTCGGAATTTTGATTTACTCTCTGAGGCAAAGTTTAGCCCTTGTCATAATGAACAAAAATTGTGAACATATAAAATTCGATTTTTGTTACCTTTTTTCCCCTGTTCAGGTCCATAGGTAGCAAATCATTCAAAATTTAAGGAAACAATCAACTACAAAAATGTACCTAAGATCTTAATAAACAACTTTCTAGAACTTCCTGGGAATGATTCTTAACACCGTTTATGTAGGTCAATATAAGTTAGTAAGAAAAAACTAAAGGAATGAAGTGTTATTAAATTATTATAAACTAAAGCATACTTTTAGGCCGCTTTAAAAAATTTAATTTCTAAATTTATTTCGAATTTTTTAAAGTTTTTTGCGATTTTGATCTTGAAGATAAAGTTTTTTTGATTTTATATGTTCACAATTTTGGTTCTTTATGACAAGGGCTACAATTTTGCCTCAGAGAGTAAATCAAAATTCCAAACTGTTTGCCAGATATGAGCCTGAGAAAATTATCACTTTTTTGCAAAAATAACACCGACTTTTTACTTACGATGAAAATGGATTCAAAAGGGTCGTACCTATTATAAGCAGCTGAAGTCCGACCAGACCATCACAGGAAACTACCAAAAGCAAGTGATTCGTTTGAAAAGAGCATATAAGTACATATATTATTAAGTTCACAATTTCCCATCCCTGCTCTATATATAAAGCTACAAATAAAATAAACTAATATTGATAAAACTACAAAACACTCGAGTTGTAATATTTACTTAGTTTTCATTTATGTCAGTCTGTCTTTCTTGAAATTAAATAACCGAGTTTTAATGTATTCTAGAAATATTGTTTTTTTAAAAAACTTTTTGAATATTTATTACGAAAATGTTAAGTACAAAAAGCATTAAATATAAAGTTTATTTTAATTAGTTTTATAAATAACAAAACAAAAAGTTATACAAAATGTTTTGCTACTTTCAAAATGAAATGAAATGTCATACAGAGGTTTTGGATTAAAACGAAAAATAATTTCCCAGCAAAAAACAACTTTCAAAAAAACCGACAAAAACTTAATTACTCAAATTTATCAATGATATTTTCACCACAATGAGAGACTTCATTGTATTGACTTATATGTATAAACAATTGTACAGTTGTTAGAGTTAACCCTTAAAGGACGCTTAAATATGTACTTAATACTATTTGGGAAGTGATGAAAATGTAATACGCTTAGAAGTAGATACTTCTATTCTGATTTGCTGGGTTCTAATGTTTAAAACCTACGCAAATATTTCTTGCTATCATCACACAATTGTTGTATAAATGCAGAGAAAAAAACATGATTCGGCATGGTTATGACAACTATACTGTGTTTATTGTGTTCATCAGCAGGTTTGACAACACGCTGTTATTAACATTTGTTAATAACAGCTTTAAAAACTCTAGTTGATCATTGTGGAAATAGTACAATCGAGTATTTTCTGTTAGACTACACAGGGCAACAAAATCGAAAAAATTTTAGAGGCTTTTTAAACCACTACACAATTTTGTTGTATTGTGGTTCCAGAGTACAAATATGGTCAAAATTTTAAATTCTATGGAGAGGTTTTTTAAAAAAAAAATATGAATTTGTTTAGATGTTTCTCCACATAATTAATGATAACTCAAAACTAATTAGTCCGATATTATTAAAATAAACTTAAAAAAAATTTAATTTGTATAAGCTTTAATCTGTTTATATATTGCGTGTTAATCGGCTCAGTAGTTTCGGAGTTATAATAACAAATTGAACAAAAAATATGTATTTTACGTGAAAATAGCATTTTTTTTTTTGTTTTAAAAAAATTATGAAAAATCGAAAACGGCAGATTTCGGCAGAATCGAAAAAGATTTATTATTTAATCGCAAAGCCACATATAATAGAAACAAAATGAGATATCGATCATAAAAATCCATTAATTTTTTTTGAATTTATTCACTTTATTGTGAATAAATTCGAAAAGACAAACAGTAAGTTTGTGAAAATGAACGAATTCACGTAATTCAAAAACAATCCATCGATTTTTATGATCGATACCTCATTTTGTTCCTATTACATGTGGCTTTGCGATAAAATAATAAATCTTAACATTTTCTGCCGTTTTCGATTTTTCATGATTTTTTTAAAACAAAAAAAAATCTATTTTCAAATAAATAAAAAATATATGTTTTGCTTCAACTTGTTAGTATAACTCCGAAACTACTGAGTCGATTGAAACGAAATATATATGCGAAAATTTTGTACATAGGGAATGTTTGTACATGGGGAAAATGTTTCAAAATTCAATTAATCGAAAGAAGAAGACTCACTACACAATTTTATGTAAATCAAACAAAAAATTAAAATTTTGTGAAATGAGCTAATTCACTTAATTGTGAATAAATTCGAAAATAATCCATCCAGTTTTATCGCCGATATCTCATTTTGTTGCTATTATATGTGGCTCGACGATAAAGCAATACATCTTAACACTTTCTGCCGTTTTATATTTTTCATGATTTTTTTAAAACAAAAAAAAATTAATTTTCACGTGAAAATATAGTTTTTACTTCAATTTGTTATTATAACTCCGAAACTACTGAGCCGATTGAAATACAATATATAAGTGAAAATTTTTACATAGCATGGGGAAAATGTTTTCGAAATTCAATTAATCAAGAGAAGAACATTAACTGGTCAATTTGATGCATCTGAAACGAAAAACTAAAATTTGGTGAAAATGAGCGAATTTACTTAATTATGAATAAATTCGAAAAGAATTAACAAATTTTTATGATCGATATGGCTCGGAGATAAAGCAATAAACCTGAACAATTTCTTTCGTTTTCGATTTTTCATGATTTTTTTAAAACAAAAAAAAATTGCTATTTTCACGTAGAAAATTTATTTTTTGTTTAAACTTGTTATTATAACTCCGAAACTACTGAGCCGATTAAAACTTAATATATAAGCGTATTAAAGTTTATATAAATCTAAATTTTTTCAAGTTTATTTTAATAATATCGGACTAATTAGTTTTGAGCTATCATTAATTATGTGGAGAAAAGTCTAAAAAAAATTCACAATTTTACTTAAAAACTTTTAAAAAAATACCTCTCCATAGAATTTAAAATTTGGACCATATTTGTACTTAGGTAGCCATGATGTATCAAGACAATATAGTGGTTATTCATGCCTTTTTTGCTGTTGACCTGTGTTATTCATGAGACTTCTAGAATATGACGCTGTTAAAGTTAACATCAACCGTATTACCATTGTGTTCTTAAAGTGTGTAATATAAGTTTGTGTATTAAAAGAGAGTGACTATTAAAATTGTTGTGTAAATTTGAATAAATAAAGAGTTGTTATAATTTTTAAACTACTGATCGCTTTAATTTGCAATTAAAAGAATTAGGTTTATTTAAATTAATAAACCATTGTTTTTAAAAGGTAAAAATGTATCACTATTTTAAATTGTATGTTTTAACATCAAATAACGTGTATAACCTTTAACCGATTTTGATAAAAATTTCAGCATTTATTTTTTGGATTACTGAGAACAATTTTAGACTTTGAAAATCCAAAAAATGCAAAATAAGGGCCACCCTTATGTAGATAGTATACATGCATGCATGTATGTATGAACTTTTGTGAATGTATGTAATGTTACAGTATTGTAAAATATTTTATACAATTGCAAATTGCATTCAATGTTATACACAAACTTACACAAAATATATAAATATTTACTAAGTGCATGGTATTACATACATACAAATATTATTATTTGTCCTAACAGAAAACGAACTTAAACAGTATAAGGAAACGGACATAAGAATATTTAAATACAAAATTTATTTCTAAGAACGTTACATGGTACATTTGATTATTTCCATTTTTTTCTTTTTGCTCTTACTTCCTCTTATAACTTTATGTAAGAAAATACATACATACATGTGTGTGTGTGTACATATTTTATAAATAAAATGTCCAGTGTGGTCAACTCAGTGCTTTTAGCACCCTTTTCAGTGCTTTTTTATGATTTGAACATTCATAATCGCCTTAAAATAAATAATATTGTAATGAAATTGAACATAAACAAGTTTTATATGAATCTAAATTCTTTCTATCAACTTTTTTTAAGACATTTCTATTCATAAATTTACTTTGACATAAAATATCCTTTGAAAAATACAATTTTTTATTTTTTTAATTTAGTGCTTTTCAAAATTCAAAGACAATGCTAAAAATTGTATATAATCCCCTTATTAGAAGCATTAATAACAAATACTCTAAAATACTTACTCACAAACTCATACAAGAAGTAAAATACTGAATCCAAAATGCAATTGTTGCAAAATCACGTACAAGCACACACAAGATTGAAAATATTATTGTTATTATTATGATTTTAATGTATTTTCTCTTAATGTACTGACTTGACTGACTGACTGCTTCTTGTATTATTTTTTATGATAGCCATTTTAAAGCATTAAATATTATTCGATTTTACTTTATTTCAGTTGCTTTGTTAGTTTTGTTATCTCAATGCAAACTTTGTGTTATAATAAAATTGTTTACGGTCAATAAATTTGCTTTTAATTGGGTTGTAAAAGAATTGAAGATTTGGAGAAGAAAACTGATTTTTTGAAGGGATCTAAACCAGTGGTTGGCATAAAGATCTGCTAGTGATTTGTGTATCCACTATAAACAAAGAAAGAGGGTATATTGATTTTGTTATTCCGTTTATACCACATCAAAATATTTGTCACAGGCCCACATTATACATATATATGTATATTCTGGGTCCTCGTAACATTCTACGACGATCTATCTATGTCCGTCCATCTGTCTGATAGGGCCCTAAGAATTGTTTGATAACACAGGGCAACAAAATAGAAAAAATTTTAGAGGCTTTTTAAACCACTACACAATTTTGATGTACTGTTGTTACAGTAGCACAAATATGGTCCAAATATTAAAATCTAAGGAGAGATTTTTTTTAAAAAAAATTTTTAAGTAAAATTTTAAATTTTTTAGACGTTTCCCCACATAATTAATGATAACTCAAAAACTGTTAGTCCGATATTATTAAAGTTTTAATATTGCGTTTCAATCGGCTCAGTAGTTTCTAAGTTACAATAACGTGAAAATAGCAAATTTTTTTTGTTTCAAAAAATTCATGAAAAATCGAAAACGGCAGAAATTGTTCAGATTTATTGCTTTGCTGTAAAGCCACATGTAATAGTTACAAAATGAGATATCGATTGATTCCATTTGAATGTATTCACAATTAAGTGAATTTGCTCATTTTCAAAAAATTTTAATTTTTTTGTTTGATATACATAAAATTGAGTAGTTAATGTTCTTCTTTCGATTGATTGAATTTTGAAAAAATTTTCCCCATGCTATGTACAAATTTTCACATATATATTGCATTTTCATCGGCTCAGTAGTTTAGGAGTTATAGGTAATAACCAATTGAAGCAAAAAATATATTTTTTACGTGAAAATATAAAATTTTTTTGTTTTAAAAAAAATCATGAAAAATCGAAAACGGCAGAAATTGTTTAGATTTATTACTTTATCGCAAAGCCACATGTAATAGAAACAAAATGAGATGTCGATCATAAAAATAAATTGGTTCGTTTTGAATGTATTCACAATTAAGGGCCATTTTTTGACATCGTATTTAAATATGAATTATATTTAAGTTCTATTTAAATGTGAAAATGAGTTTCTCAGTGCTTTTTTAAATGATACTTAAATGGCTAACGTTGGCCATTTAAATTCTATTTAAGTTTCATAAACTACCATATGTTTTTAACAGCTGACTTTTGTTTGGTTTTTTCACTCTATTCAGAATTTATACAAGGTGGAGTCAGTCAAACAGCTGATGATTTTTTGTTTCGCTTTTTGGTTCTTACAGTTGTCAAAACTTGTTTTTATATTTAAATATCTACATATTCTAATCGTATTAACAAAATATTTATTTTTTTACATAAATAAGTAAAGCCTACATTACACTACATTAAGTTTTAATACATATTTGTTTAATTTTTCTTTTTTGTTTTTTGACATTTGTTAAGACCAATTGTTGTATTTGTAGAACTGATACCACTATGTATGAATTCGCCTTGACTCTATTGTAGCGCTGTAGTTTTTTTTACAGCGTCTTGCAAAAACTACAATTCTGATGCGGTTCAATTGAAGCTTCTTTTGCGCATTTTCCTAGCAATAATTTTATTGTTTAATAAACTTTCTTTCTTATTGGGCAAGATGTATCAATTTTTGTTTTGATTGAACAGCTGTTTTATGCAAAACTATCGATACATTTTTAATATTTAGTAGTGCTACCATACTTTTATCTTATTTAAATAAGAAAAATTATATTGCATTGAAAAACTTAAACTGTATTTAAATACAACTTAAATTTAAGTAAAAATTAACTAAATACGTATTTAAATACGAAGTCAAAAACTGGGTATAAGTGAATTCGCTAATTTTTATGTGTTTACTTTTTAACCAAATCCGAAAGCTCTTAAAAAATCACCCTTTAGTTGTCAACAGTTTTTCATAAAAAACATTATTTTATAACACATAAACTCCAAACTGACTCCTGTTAACACGAAGTCTGGTTATGCCTTAACTAATAGTTATACTGTCGGTTAAAATAATTTTATATACTATTAGTTAAAACATAACCAGACTTCGTGTTACTGGGGGTTAGACGTAAAAATTTTTTTCAAAATCTCCAAAAAATAAGCATACATTTTAACAAAAATGTAACTTAATAAAATTTTTCTCAAAGATTAAAAAAAAGAAATTGTGATATTGTTAATAAATAAGCAGGACGAATCGAAAAATTCAATAAATTTTTTTAGACTAATTTGCAATGAATTTGAGTTGGAGAAAACTAGAGAAATTCAATAAGGAAATAATTATGTATTATAAACAATTCTCTAAGTAATGAATTCAATACGTTGAAAGTACTAATGAATTAATTCATAATGAATGCGTTAATTTTATTTTGTTAATTTTATTAAGAATTAATTCAGTCGAATCTTTGAAATAAAGAACTTAGTACTTCATTTTCTTAATAGTTTTTTAAATAGTTTAAAAATTATTAGCAAAAATATATGAATCAGCTGACAATTAAAATGAAAACGAAATTTACCAAAAAAAAAAACGAAAATTCAAATTCATGGTACACTTTTTATATGGATGCTCTAAACAATATACTCTCTTTTACAGATAAAAACGCCAACCAAGTCAGCCAGCCATCCAGCCTGCACAAGAACAAGAAAATGTCTAAAAATCTCAAACGACCTTGTCGTGTACTCCACAACCTCCTCACAACAACGAATGGGGAAAACAAAAGGGATAAACTAGCAAAATGAAATGAAACAAAAACAAGTTCACAAATAAAATAATAGCAAAAACAACAACTTCGACGACGACAACGAAAGCATGAAAAGAAAGAAAATTTTATTACAATGAAAAGTTTGGAAAAACTTTTTATTCATAAATACACAAAACCAGAGCTACAGCAAACGAAAAAGATTCATTTAATTTTCGCAATGAAGAAAAAAATAAACTGAATTAAAACAACAATGATTTGTGTTTTTTTTTGCTGTTATTTGATAAATTGTATACAAATAGCAATAATAAAATAATAAATAACAACAATAGTGCAAAAAGAATATTAGAGAAATATAATACCTATAGAGAAAATTTACCAAAAAAAAAAACAACTTGTGCATAGTGGAGATAGACAGAAAGAAATTAGGGAGCAAAATATAAAAAACACCCCCCGAAAATGAAAATATAAAGCCAATGTAAAATAAAAACAACAACAACAACAAAATTTGTGAAAAATTACATACTCCCACTCTAATAAATACTCTTCTAATGAAACTCTCTTCTATGAGTGGAAATTATTTTAACGGTATAAAATAACACGAAAATAATGGAGAAAACAGGAGATGCCAGATATAAAATGTTTTGTTATAAAATTTGGAAGCCAGTTTAGTGTTTTAAATTTTTATATTTTATTAGGAATTCCAACAAATCCATATGATTCATTTGGATTATGAACAAATTTTTGTATTTGAACCCAAAAAACTTGCTAACTTTAGTATTTCATACTATTGTTATAAAGAATTTTTGATTTGTTGGTCTTACTTTTTCGCAAATCTTCAGGAAAAAATAATTCATTTGGAAATTTTTGTATGTGTGTGAAGTTAGCTCCGTCAGTTAGCTCCGTTTTTTAACATTACCTATGTTAATGTGTAAACTAACATACTTCGTACTCAAAGACTGTTAGGTTAACAGAGCTGCATTATTTTCAGCTCATTTAACATTTTATGATATAAAATCAAAATAAAATGGTTTTACCGATCATTCAGTTTAAATATATAATCACAATTTTTTTAAAAATTAGATAAAAAAAATTAAATATTTATTTATGAACTATCGTTGATTTCTTTGCTTTTAGCGTATTTTTATACCAGATACATGAGAGACACATGGACATGAAAAAAAATTAAAAAATTCTAAATTTTGGTAAAACTAGTCATAATAAGGTGGAAAGTCTTGATTTCAGAAATGTACAGTTTACATTCAGAATTTTTTTCATATTAATTTAAAAATAGTGAAATTTCGCATTTTGTTAAAAGGGCAGATGGAAATTTGGAAAAAATGGTTAAATTTTGGAACTGTGCTCGATCTTGCCCTAATACGGTGGAATGCCATTACTTCAGAGAGTTCAGAACTGTTTAGCATATATTTAGAATTTATTTCAGATCGGAGTAATTACACTTTTAAAATAGTGAAATTTCACATTTTGTTAAAAGGGGCACATTGAAATTTTGAAAAAATGGTTAAATTTTGAAATTGTGCTCGATATAGTCCTAATGGATTGGAAAGCCATTGCTTCAGAGAGTTCAGAACTGTTCACCGTATATTCAGAATTTATTTCAGATCGGAGATATATAATTTTCCATATAGTGAAATTTCACATTTTTTTAAAAGGGGCACATGGAAATTTGGAAAAAATGGTTAAATTTTGGAATTGTGCTCGATCTAGTCCTAATGGGTTGGAAAGCCATTGCTTCAGAGAGTTCAGAACTGTATAGCTTATATTCAGAATTTATTTCAGATCGGAGTAATTTGTCTTTTCAAATAGTGAAGTTTCACATTTTGTTAAAAGGGGCACATTGAAATTTTGAAAAAATGGTTAAATTTTGAAATTATGCTCGATCTTGCCCTAATGGGTTGGAAAGCCATCACTTCAGAGAGTTCAGAACTGTTTAGTTTATATTCAGAATTTATTTCAGATCGGAGTAATTTGACTTTTCAAATAGTGAAATTTCACATTTTGTTAAAAGGGGCACATTGAAATTTTGAAAAAATGGTTAAATTTTGAAATTGTGCTCGATCTTGCCCTAATGGGTTGGAAAGCCATCACTTCAGAGAGTTCAGAACTGTTCACCGTATATTCAGAATTTATTTCAGATCGGAGATATATAATTTTCCATATAGTGAAATTTCACATTTTTTTAAAAGGGGCACATGGAAATTTGGAAAAAATGGTTAAATTTTGGAATTGTGCTCGATCTAGTCCTAATGGGTTGGAAAGCCATTGCTTCAGAGAGTTCAGAACTGTATAGCTTATATTCAGAATTTATTTCACATCGGAGTAATTTGTCTTTTCAAATAGTGAAGTTTCACATTTTGTTAAAAGGGGCACATTGAAATTTTGAAAAAATGGTTAAATTTTGAAATTGTGCTCGATCTTGCCCTAATGGGTTGGAAAGCCATCACTTCAGAGAGTTCAGAACTGTTTAGTTTATATTCAGAATTTATTTCAGATCGGAGTAATTTGACTTTTCAAATAGTGAAATTTCACATTTTGTTAAAAGGGGCACATTGAAATTTTGAATAAATGGTTAAATTTTGAAATTGTGCTCGATCTTGCCCTAATGGGTTGGAAAGCCATCACTTCAGAGAGTTCAGAACTGTTTAGTTTATATTCAGAATTTATTTCAGATCGGAGTAATTTGACTTTTCAAATAGTGAAATTTCACATTTTGTTAAAAGGGGCACATTGAAATTTTGAAAAAATGGTTAAATTTTGAAATTGTGCTCGATCTAGTCCTAATGAGTTGGAAAGCCATTTCTTCAGAGAGTTCAGAACTGTATAGTCTATATTCAGAATTTATTTCAGATCGGAGTAATTTGACTTTTCAAATAGTGAAATTTCACATTTTGCTAAAAGGGGCACATTGAAATTTGGAAAAAATGGTTAAATTTTGGAATTGTGCTCGATCTAGTCCTAATGGGTTGGAAAGCCATCACTTCAGAGAGTTCAGAACTGTTTAGTTTATATTCAGAATTTATTTCAGATCGGAGTAATTTGACTTTTCAAATAGTGAAATTTCACATTTTGTTAAAAGGGGCACATTGAAATTTTGAATAAATGGTTAAATTTTGAAATTGTGCTCGATCTTGCCCTAATGGGTTGGAAAGCCATTGCTTCAGAGAGTTCAGAACTGTTCACCGTATATTCAGAATTTATTTCAGATCGGAGATATATAATTTTCCATATAGTGAAATTTCACATTTTTTTAAAAGGGGCACATGGAAATTTGGAAAAAATGGTTAAATTTTGGAATTGTGCTCGATCTAGTCCTAATGGGTTGGAAAGCCATTGCTTCAGAGAGTTCAGAACTGTATAGCTTATATTCAGAATTTATTTCAGATCGGAGTAATTTGTCTTTTCAAATAGTGAAGTTTCACATTTTGTTAAAAGGGGCACATTGAAATTTTGAAAAAATGGTTAAATTTTGAAATTGTGCTCGATCTTGCCCTAATGGGTTGGAAAGCCATCACTTCAGAGAGTTCAGAACTGTTTAGTTTATCTTCAGAATTTATTTCAGATCGGAGATATATAATTTTCCATATAGTGAAATTTCACATTTTGTTAAAAGTTGCACATTGAAATTTTGAAAAAATGGTTAAATTTTGAAATTGTGCTCGATCTTGCCCTAATGGGTTGGAAAGCCATTACTTCAGAGAGTTCAGAACTGTATAGTCTATATTCAGAATTTATTTCAGATCGGAGATATATAATTTTCCATATAGTGAAATTTCACATTTTGTTAAAAGGGGCACATTGAAATTTTGAAAAAATGGTTAAATTTTGAAATTGTGCTCGATCTTGCCCTAATGAGTTGGAAAGCCATCACTTCAGAGAGTTCAGAACTGTTTAGTTTATATTCAGAATTTATTTCAGATCGGAGTAATTTGACTTTTCAAATAGTGAAATTTGTTAAAAGGGGCACATTGAAATTTTGAAAAAATGGTTAAATTTTGAAATTGTGCTCGATCTTGCCCTAATGGGTTGGAAAGCCATCACTTCAGAGAGTTCAGAACTGTTCACCGTATATTCAGAATTTATTTCAGATCGGAGATATATAATTTTCCATATAGTGAAATTTCACATTTTTTTAAAAGGGGCACATGGAAATTTGGAAAAAATGGTTAAATTTTGGAATTGTGCTCGATCTAGTCCTAATGGGTTGGAAAGCCATTGCTTCAGAGAGTTCAGAACTGTATAGCTTATATTCAGAATTTATTTCACATCGGAGTAATTTGTCTTTTCAAATAGTGAAGTTTCACATTTTGTTAAAAGGGGCACATTGAAATTTTGAAAAAATGGTTAAATTTTGGAATTGTGCTCGATCTAGTCCTAATGGGTTGGAAAGCCATTGCTTCAGAGAGTTCAGAACTGTATAGCTTATATTCAGAATTTATTTCAGATCGGAGTAATTTGTCTTTTCAAATAGTGAAGTTTCACATTTTGTTAAAAGGGGCACATTGAAATATTGAAAAAATGGTTAAATTTTGAAATTGTGCTCGATCTTGCCCTAATGGGTTGGAAAGCCATCACTTCAGAGAGTTCAGAACTGTTTAGTTTATCTTCAGAATTTATTTCAGATCGGAGATATATAATTTTCCATATAGTGAAATTTCACATTTTGTTAAAAGTTGCACATTGAAATTTTGAAAAAATGGTTAAATTTTGAAATTGTGCTCGATCTTGCCCTAATGGGTTGGAAAGCCATCACTTCAGAGAGTTCAGAACTGTTTAGTTTATATTCAGAATTTATTTCAGATCGGAGTAATTTGACTTTTCAAATAGTGAAATTTCACATTTTGTTAAAAGGGGCACATTGAAATTTTGAAAAAATGGTTAAATTTTGAAATTGTGCTAGATCTTGCCCTAATGGAGTGGAAAGCCATCACTTCAGAGAGTTCAGAACTGTTCACCGTATATTCAGAATTTATTTCAGATCGGAGATATATAATTTTCCATATAGTGAAATTTCACATTTTTTTTAAAAGGGAAATTTGGAAAAAATGGTTAAATTTTGGAATTGTGCTCGATCTAGTCCTAATGGGTTGGAAAGCCATTACTTCAGAGAGTTCAGAACTGTATAGTCTATATTCAGAATTTATTTCAGATCGGAGATATATAATTTTCCATATAGTGAAATTTCACATTTTGTTAAAAGGGGCACATTGAAATTTTGAAAAAATTGTTAAATTTTGAAATTGTGCTCGATCTTGCCCTAATGAGTTGGAAAGCCATCACTTCAGAGAGTTCAGAACTGTTTAGTTTATATTCAGAATTTATTTCAGATCGGAGTAATTTGACTTTTCAAATAGTGAAATTTCACATTTTGTTAAAAGGGGCACATTGAAATTTTGAAAAAATGGTTAAATTTTGGAATTGTGCTCGATCTAGTCCTAATGAGTTGGAAAGCGATTTCTTCAGAGAGTTCAGAACTGTATAGTCTATATTCAGAATTTATTTCAGATCGGAGTAATTTGACTTTTCAAATAGTGAAATTTCACATTTTGTTAAAAGGGGCACATTGAAATTTTGAAAAAATGGTTAAATTTTGAAATTGTGCTCGATCTTGCCCTAATGGGTTGGAAAGCCATCACTTCAGAGAGTTCAGAACTGTTCACCGTATATTCAGAATTTATTTCAGATCGGAGATATATAATTTTCCATATAGTGAAATTTCACATTTTTTTAAAAGGGGCACATGGAAATTTGGAAAAAATGGTTAAATTTTGGCATTGTGCTCGATCTAGTCCTAATGGGTTGGAAAGCCATTGCTTCAAAGAGTTCAGAACTGTATAGCTTATATTCAGAATTTATTTCACATCGGAGTAATTTGTCTTTTCAAATAGTGAAGTTTCACATTTTGTTAAAAGGGGCACATTGAAATTTTGAAAAAATGGTTAAATTTTGAAATTGTGCTCGATCTTGCCCTAATGGGTTGGAAAGCCATCACTTCAGAGAGTTCAGAACTGTTTAGTTTATATTCAGAATTTATTTCAGATCGGAGTAATTTGACTTTTCAAATAGTGAAATTTCACATTTTGTTAAAAGGGGCACATTGAAATTTTGAATAAATGGTTAAATTTTGAAATTGTGCTCGATCTTGCCCTAATGGGTTGGAAAGCCATCACTTCAGAGAGTTCAGAACTGTTTAGTTTATATTCAGAATTTATTTCAGATCGGAGTAATATGACTTTTCAAATAGTGAAATTTCACATTTTGTTACAAGGGGCACATTGAAATTTGGAAAAAATGGTTAAATTTTGGAATTGTGCTCGATCTAGTCCTAATGGGTTGGAAAGCCATTGCTTCAGAGAGTTCAGAACTGTATAGCTTATATTCAGAATTTATTTCAGATCGGAGTAATTTGACTTTTCAAATAGTGAAATTTCACATTTTGTTAAAAGGGGCACATTGAAATTTTGAAAAAATAGTTAAATTTTGAAATTGTGCTCGATCTAGTCCTAATGAGTTGGAAAGCCATTTCTTCAGAGAGTTCAGAACTGTATAGTCTATATTCAGAATTTATTTCAGATCGGAGTAATTTGACTTTTCAAATAGTGAAATTTCACATTTTGCTAAAAGGGGCACATTGAAATTTTGAAAAAATGGTTAAATTTTGAAATTGTGCTCGATCTAGTCCTAATGGATTGGAAAGCCATTACTTCAGAGAGTTCAGAACTGTTCACCGTATATTCAGAATTTATTTCAGATCGGAGATATATAATTTTCCATATAGTGAAATTTCACATTTTTTTAAAAGGGGCACATGGAAATTTGGAAAAAATGGTTAAATTTTGGAATTGTGCTCGATCTAGTCCTAACGAGTTGGAAAGCCATTTCTTCAGAGAGTTCAGAACTGTATAGTCTATATTCAGAATTTATTTCAGATCGGAGTAATTTGACTTTTCAAATAGTGAAATTTCACATTTTGTTAAAAGGGGCACATTGTAATTTTGAAAAAATGGTTAAATTTTGAAATTGTGCTCGATCTAGTCCTAATGGATTGGAAAGCCATTACTTCAGAGAGTTCAGAACTGTTCACCGTATATTCAGAATTTATTTCAGATCGGAGATATATAATTTTCCATATAGTGAAATTTCACATTTTTTTTAAAAGGGGCACATGGAAATTTGGAAAAAATGGTTAAATTTTGAAATTGTGCTCGAGCTAGTCCTAATGAGTTGGAAAGGCATTGCGTCAGAGAGTTCAGAACTGTCAACCGTATATTCAGAATTTATTTCAGATCGGAGATATATAATTTTCCATATAGTGAAATTTCACTATATAAAAGGTCAAATTACTCTGATCTGAAATAATTTCTGAATATACGGTGAACAGTTCTGAACTCTCTGAAGTAATGGCTTTCCAATCCATTAGGACTAGATCGAGCACAATTTCAAAATTTAACCATTTTTTCAAAATTTCAATGTGCCCCTTTTAACAAAATGTGAAATTCACTATTTGAAAAGTCAAATTACTCCGATCTGAAATAAATTCTGAATATAAACTAAACAGTTCTGAACTCTCTGAAGTGATGGCTTTCCAACCCATTAGGGCAAGATCCAGCACAATTTCAAAATTTAACCATTTTTTCAAAATTTCAATGTGCCCCTTTTAACAAAATGTGAAACTTCACTATATGAAAAGACAAATTACTCCGATCTGAAATAAATTCTGAATATAAGCCATACAGTTCTGAACTCTCTGAAGCAATGGCTTTCCAACCCATTAGGACGAGATCGAGCACAATTCCAAAATTTAACCATTTTTTCCAAATTTCCATGTGCCCCTTTTAAAAAATGTGAAATTTCACTATTTGGAAAATTATATATCTCCGATCTGAAATAAATTCTGAATATACGGTTGACAGTTCTGAACTTTCTGACGCAATGGCTTTCCAACCCATTAGGACTAGATCGAGCACAATTCCAAAATTTAACCATTTTTTCCAAATTTCCATGTGCCCCTTTTAAAAAAAATGTGAAATTTCACTATATGGAAAATTATATATCTCCGATCTGAAATAAATTCTGGATATACGGTGAACAGTTCTGAACTCTCTGAAGTAATGGCTTTCCAACCCATTAGGACTAGATCGAGCACAATTCCAAAATTTAACCATTTTTTCCAAATTTCCATGTGCCCCTTTTAAAAAAAATGTGAAATTTCACTATATGGAAAATTATATATCTCCGATCTGAAATAAATTTTGAATATACGGTGAACAGTTCTGAACTCTCTGAAGTAATGGCTTTCCAATCCATTAGGACTAGATCGAGCACAATTTCAAAATTTAACCATTTTTTCAAAATTTCAATGTTCAGTTCTGAACTCTCTGAAGTGATGGCTTTCCAACCCATTAGGGCAAGATCGAGCACAATTTCAAAATTTAACCATTTTTTCAAAATTTCAATGTGCCCCTTTTAACAAAATGTGAAACTTCACTATATGAAAAGACAAATTACTGCGATCTGAAATAAATTCTGAATATAAGCCATACAGTTCTGAACTCTCTGAAGCAATGGCTTTCCAACCCATTAGGACTAGATCGAGCACAATTCCAAAATTTAACCATTTTTTCCAAATTTCCATGTGCCCCTTTTAAAAAAATGTGAAATTTCACTATATGGAAAATTATATATCTCCGATCTGAAATAAATTCTGAATATACGGTTGACAGTTCTGAACTCTCTGACGCAATGGCTTTCCAACTCATTAGGACTAGATCGAGCACAATTCCAAAATTTAACCATTTTTTCCAAATTTCCATGGGCGCCTTTTAAAAAAAATGTGAAATTTCACTATATGGAAAATTATATATCTCCGATCTGAAATAAATTCTGAATATACGGTGAACAGTTCTGAACTCTCTGTAGCAATGGCTTTCCAATCCATTAAGACTATATCGAGCACAATTTCAAAATTTAACCATTTTTTTAAAATTTCAATGTGCCCCTTTTAACAAAATGTGAAATTTCACTATTTGAAAAGTAAAATTACTCCGATCTGAAATAAATTCTGAATATAAACTAAACAGTTATGAACGCTCTGAAGTAATGGCTTTCCAACCCATTAGGACTAGATCGAGCACAATTCCAAAATTCAACCATTTTTTCCAAATATCAATGTGCCCCTTGTAACAAAATGTGAAATTTCACTATTTGAAAAGTCATATTACTCCGATCTGAAATAAATTCTGAATATAAACTAAACAGTTCTGAACTCTCTGAAGTGATGGCTTTCCAACCCATTAGGGCAAGATCGAGCACAGTTTCAAAATTTAACCATTTTTTCAAAATTTCAATGTGCCCCTTTTAACAAAATGTGAAATTTCACTATTTGAAAAGTCAAATTACTCCGATCTGAAATAAATTCTGAATATAAACTAAACAGTTCGGAACTCTCTGAAGCAATGGCTTTCCAACCCATTAGGACTAGATCGAGCACAATTCCAAAATTTAACCATTTTTTCCAAATTTCCATGTGCCCCTTTTAAAAAAATGTGAAATTTCACTATATGGAAAATTATATATCTCCGATCTGAAATAAATTCTGAATATACGGTGAACAGTTCTGAACTCTCTGAAGTAATGGCTTTCCAATCCGTTAGGACTATATCGAGCACAATTTCAAAATTTAACCATTTTTTCAAAATTACAATGTGCCCCTTTTAACAAAATGTGAAATTTCACTATTTGAAAAGTCAAATTACTCCGATCTGAAATAAATTCTGAATATATACTAAACAGTTCTGAACTCTCTGAAGTGATGGCTTTCCACTCCATTAGGGCAAGATCGAGCACAATTTAAAAAAATGTGAAATTTCACTATATGGAAAATTATATATCTCCGATCTGAAATAAATTCTGAATATACGGTGAACAGTTCTGAACTCTCTGAAGTAATGGCTTTCCAATCCGTTAGGACTATATCGAGCACAATTTCAAAATTTAACCATTTTTTCAAAATTACAATGTGCCCCTTTTAACAAAATGTGAAATTTCACTATTTGAAAAGTCAAATTACTCCGATCTGAAATAAATTCTGAATATATACTAAACAGTTCTGAACTCTCTGAAGTGATGGCTTTCCACTCCATTAGGGCAAGATCGAGCACAATTTCAAAATTTACCCATTTTTTCAAAATTTCAATGTGCCCCTTTTAACAAAATGTGAAATTTCACTATTTGAAAAGTCAAATTACTCCGATCTGAAATAAATTCTGAATATAAACTAAACAGTTCTGAACTCTCTGAAGTGATGTCTTTCCAACCCATTAGGGCAAGATCGAGCACAATTTCAAAATTTAACCATTTTTTCAAAATTTCAATGTGCCCCTTTTAACAAAATGTGAAATTTCACTATATGGAAAATTATATATATCCGATCTGAAATAAATTCTGATTATAGACTATACAGTTCTGAACTCTCTAAAGTAATGGCTTTCCAACCCATTAGGACTAGATCGAGCACAATTCCAAAATTTAACCATTTTTTAAAAATTTCCATGTGCCCCTTTTAAAAAAAATGTGAAATTTCACTATATGGAAAATTATATATCTCCGATCTGAAATAAATTCTGAATATACGGTGAACAGTTCTGAACTCTCTGAAGCAATGGCTTTCCAATCCGTTAGGACTATATCGAGCACAATTTCAAAATTTAACCATTTTTTCAAAATTTCAATGTGCCCCTTTTAACAAAATGTGAAATTTCACTATTTGAAAAGTCAAATTACTCCGATCTGAAATAAATTCTGAATATAAACTAAACAGTTCTGAACTCTCTGAAGTGATGGCTTTCCAACTCATTAGGGCAAGATCGAGCACAATTTCAAAATTTAACCATTTTTTCAAAATTTCAATGTGCCCCTTTTAACAAAATGTGAAACTTCACTATATGAAAAGACAAATTACTCCGATCTGAAATAAATTCTGAATATAAGCTATACAGTTCTGAACTCTCTGAAGCAATGGCTTTCCAACCCATTAGGACTAGATCGAGCACAATTCCAAAATTTAACCATTTTTTCCAAATTTCCATGTGCCCCTTTTAAAAAAATGTGAAATTTCACTATATGGAAAATTATATATCTCCGATCTGAAATAAATTCTGAATATACGGTTGACAGTTCTGAACTCTCTGACGCAATGGCTTTCCAACTCATTAGGACTAGATCGAGCACAATTCCAAAATTTAACCATTTTTTCCAAATTTCCATGGGCGCCTTTTAAAAAAAATGTGAAATTTCACT
The DNA here is from genome assembly GCF_958450345.1 of Calliphora vicina. Lineage (NCBI taxonomy): Eukaryota > Metazoa > Arthropoda > Insecta > Diptera > Calliphoridae > Calliphora > Calliphora vicina. Next base: position 12,467,455 of record NC_088783.1, on the reverse strand, counting down.
ATATGGAAAATTATATATCTCCGATCTGAAATAAATTCTGAATATAAACTAAACAGTTCTGAACTCTCTGAAGCAATGGCTTTCCAACCCATTAGGACTAGATCGAGCACAATTTCAAAATTTAACCATTTTTTCCAAATTTCAATGTGCCCCTTTTAACAAAATGTGAAATTTCACTATTTGAAAAGTCAAATTACTCCGATCTGAAATAAATTCTGAATATAAACTAAACAGTTCTGAACTCTCTGAAGTGATGGCTTTCCACTCCATTAGGGCAAGATCGAGCACAATTTCAAAATTTACCCATTTTTTCAAAATTTCAATGTGCCCCTTTTAACAAAATGTGAAATTTCACTATTTGAAAAGTCAAATTACTCCGATCTGAAATAAATTCTGAATATAAACTAAACAGTTCTGAACTCTCTGAAGTGATGTCTTTCCAACCCATTAGGGCAAGATCGAGCACAATTTCAAAATTTAACCATTTTTTCAAAATTTCAATGTGCCCCTTTTAACAAAATGTGAAATTTCACTATATGGAAAATTATATATATCCGATCTGAAATAAATTCTGATTATAGACTATACAGTTCTGAACTCTCTGAAGTAATGGCTTTCCAACCCATTAGGACTAGATCGAGCACAATTCCAAAATTTAACCATTTTTTAAAAATTTCCATGTGCCCCTTTTAAAAAAAATGTGAAATTTCACTATATGGAAAATTATATATCTCCGATCTGAAATAAATTCTGAATATACGGTGAACAGTTCTGAACTCTCTGAAGCAATGGCTTTCCAATCCGTTAGGACTATATCGAGCACAGTTTCAAAATTTAACCATTTTTTCAAAATTTCAATGTGCCCCTTTTAACAAAATGTGAAATTTCACTATTTGAAAAGTCAAATTACTCCGATCTGAAATAAATTCTGAATATAAACTAAACAGTTCTGAACTCTCTGAATTGATGGCTTTCCAACTCATTAGGGCAAGATCGAGCACAATTTCAAAATTTAACCATTTTTTCAAAATTTCAATGTGCCCCTTTTAACAAAATGTGAAACTTCACTATATGAAAAGACAAATTACTCCGATCTGAAATAAATTCTGAATATAAGCTATACAGTTCTGAACTCTCTGAAGCAATGGCTTTCCAACCCATTAGGACTAGATCGAGCACAATTCCAAAATTTAACCATTTTTTCCAAATTTCCATGTGCCCCTTTTAAAAAAATGTGAAATTTCACTATATGGAAAATTATATATCTCCGATCTGAAATAAATTCTGAATATACGGTTGACAGTTCTGAACTCTCTGACGCAATGGCTTTCCAACTCATTAGGACTAGATCGAGCACAATTCCAAAATTTAACCATTTTTTCCAAATTTCCATGGGCGCCTTTTAAAAAAAATGTGAAATTTCACTATATGGAAAATTATATATCTCCGATCTGAAATAAATTCTGAATATAAACTAAACAGTTCTGAACTCTCTGAAGCAATGGCTTTCCAACCCATTAGGACTAGATCGAGCAGAATTTCAAAATTTAACCATTTTTTCCAAATTTCAATGTGCCCCTTTTAACAAAATGTGAAATTTCACTATTTGAAAAGTCAAATTACTCCGATCTGAAATAAATTCTGAATATAAACTAAACAGTTCTGAACTCTCTGAAGTGATGGCTTTCCAACCCATTAGGCCAAGATCGAGCACAATTTCAAAATTTAACAATTTTTTCAAAATTTCAATGTGCCCCTTTTAACAAAATGTGAAATTTCACTATTTGAAAAGTCAAATTACTCCGATCTGAAATAAATTCTGAATATAAACTAAACAGTTCTGAACTCTCTGAAGTAATGGCTTTCCAACCCATTAGGACTAGATCGAGCACAATTCCAAAATTCAACCATTTTTTCCAAATTTCAATGTGCCCCTTTTAACAAAATGTGAAATTTCACTATTTGGAAAATTATATATCTCCGATCTGAAATAAATTCTGAATATACGGTTCACAGTTCTGAACTCTCTGACGCAATGGCTTTCCAACCCATTAGGACTAGATCGAGCACAATTCCAAAATTTAACAATTTTTTCCAAATTTCCATGTGCCCCTTTTAAAAAATGTGAAATTTCACTATTTGGAAAATTATATATCTCCGATCTGAAATAAATTCTGAATATAGACTATACAGTTCTGAACTCTCTGAAGTAATGGCTTTCCAACCCATTAGGACTAGATCGAACACAATTTCAAAATTTAACCATTTTTTCAAAATTTCAATGTGCCCCTTTTAACAAAATGTGAAATTTCACTATTTGAAAAGTCAAATTACTCCGATCTGAAATAAATTCTGAATATAAACTAAACAGTTCTGAACTCTCTGAAGTGATGTCTTTCCAACCCATTAGGGCAAGATCGAGCACAATTTCAAAATTTAACCATTTTTTCAAAATTTCAATGTGCCCCTTTTAACAAAATGTGAAATTTCACTATATGGAAAATTATATATATCCGATCTGAAATAAATTCTGATTATAGACTATACAGTTCTGAACTCTCTGAAGTAATGGCTTTCCAACCCATTAGGACTAGATCGAGCACAATTCCAAAATTTAACCATTTTTTAAAAATTTCCATGTGCCCCTTTTAAAAAAAATGTGAAATTTCACTATATGGAAAATTATATATCTCCGATCTGAAATAAATTCTGAATATACGGTGAACAGTTCTGAACTCTCTGAAGCAATGGCTTTCCAATCCGTTAGGACTATATCGAGCACAGTTTCAAAATTTAACCATTTTTTCAAAATTTCAATGTGCCCCTTTTAACAAAATGTGAAATTTCACTATTTGAAAAGTCAAATTACTCCGATCTGAAATAAATTCTGAATATAAACTAAACAGTTCTGAACTCTCTGAATTGATGGCTTTCCAACTCATTAGGGCAAGATCGAGCACAATTTCAAAATTTAACCATTTTTTCAAAATTTCAATGTGCCCCTTTTAACAAAATGTGAAATTTCACTATTTGAAAAGTCAAATTACTCCGATCTGAAATAAATTCTGAATATAAGCTAAACAGTTCTGAACTCTCTGAAGTGATGGCTTTCCAACCCATTAGGGCAAGATCGTGCACAATTTCAAAATTTAACCATTTTTTCAAAATTTCAATGTGCCCCTTTTAACAAAATGTGAAATTTCACTATTTGAAAAGTCAAATTACTCCGATCTGAAATAAATTCTGAATATAGACTATACAGTTCTGAACTCTCTGAAGAAATGGCTTTCCAACTCATTAGGACTAGATCGAGCACAATTTCAAAATTTAACCATTTTTTCAAAATTTCAATGTGCCCCTTTTAACAAAATGTGAAATTTCACTATTTGAAAAGTCAAATTACTCCGATCTGAAATAAATTCTGAATATAAACTAAACAGTTCTGAACTCTCTGAAGTGATGTCTTTCCAACCCATTAGGGCAAGATCGAGCACAATTTCAAAATTTAACCATTTTTTCAAAATTTCAATGTGCCCCTTTTAACAAAATGTGAAATTTCACTATATGGAAAATTATATATCTCCGATCTGAAATAAATTCTGGATATACGGTGAACAGTTCTGAACTCTCTGAAGTAATGGCTTTCCAACCCATTAGGACTAGATCGAGCACAATTTCAAAATTTAACCATTTTTTCAAAATTTCAATGTGCCCCTTTTAACAAAATGTGAAATTTCACTATTTGAAAAGTCAAATTACTCCGATCTGAAATAAATTCTGAATATAAACTAAACAGTTCTGAACTCTCTGAAGTGATGGCTTTCCAACTCATTAGGGCAAGATCGAGCACAATTTCAAAATTTAACCATTTTTTCAAAATTTCAATGTGCCCCTTTTAACAAAATGTAAAACTTCACTATTTGAAAAGTCATATTACTCCGATCTGAAATAAATTCTGAATATAAACTAAACAGTTCTGAACTCTCTGAAGCAATGGCTTTCCAACCCATTAGGACTAGATCGAGCACAATTCCAAAATTTAACCATTTTTTCCAAATTTCCATGTGCCCCTTTTAACAAAATGTGAAATTTCACTATTTGGAAAATTATATATCTCCGATCTGAAATAAATTCTGAATATACGGTTCACAGTTCTGAACTCTCTGACGCAATGGCTTTCCAACCCATTAGGGCTAGATCGAGCACAATTCCAAAATTTAACAATTTTCCAAATTTCCATGTGCCCCTTTTAAAAAATGTGAAATTTCACTATTTGGAAAATTATATATCTCCGATCTGAAATAAATTCTGAATATAGACTATACAGTTCTGAACTCTCTGAAGTAATGGCTTTCCAACCCATTAGGACTAGATCGAGCATAATTCCAAAATTTAACCATTTTTTCCAAATTTCCATGTGCCCCTTTTAAAAAAAATGTGAAATTTCACTATATGGAAAATTATATATCTCCGATCTGAAATAAATTCTGAATATAAACTAAACAGTTCTGAACTCTCTGAAGCAATGGCTTTCCAATCCATTAGGACTAGATCGAGCACAATTTCAAAATTTAACCATTTTTTCAAAATTTCAATGTGCCCCTTTTAACAAAATGTGAAATTTCACTATATGGAAAATTATATATCTCCGATCTGAAATAAATTCTGAATATAAACTAAACAGTTCTGAACTCTCTGAAGTGATGGCTTTCCAACCCATTAGGGCAAGATCGAGCACAATTTCAAAATTTAACCATTTTTTCAAAATTTCAATGTGCCCCTTTTAACAAAATGTGAAATTTCACTATATGGAAAATTATATATCTCCGATCTGAAATAAATTCTGAAGATAAGCTAAACAGTTCTGAATTCTCTGAAGCAATGGCTTTCCAACCCATTAGGACTAGATCGAGCACAATTTCAAAATTTAACCATTTTTTCAATATTTCAATGTGCCCCTTTTAACAAAATGTGAAATTTCACTATTTTAAAAGTGTAATTACTCCGATCTGAAATAAATTCTAAATATATGCTAAACAGTTCTGAACTCTCTGAAGTAATGGCATTCCACCGTATTAGGGCAAGATCGAGCACAATTCCAAAATTTAACCATTTTTTCCAAATTTCCATCTGCCCTTTTAACAAAATGTGAAATTTCACTATTTTTAAATTAATATGAAAAAAATTCTGAATGTAAACTGTACATTTCTGAAATCAAGCCTTTCCACCCTATTATGACTAGTTTTACCAAAATTTAGAATTTTTTAATTTTTTTTCATGTCCATGTGTCTCTCATGTATCTGGTATAAAAATACGCTAAAAGCAAAGAAATCAACGATAGTTCATAAATAAATATTTAATTTTTTTTATCTAATTTTTAAAAAAATTGTGATTATATATTTAAACTGAATGATCGGTAAAACCATTTTATTTTGATTTTATATCATAAAATGTTAAATGAGCTGAAAATAATGCAGCTCTGTTAACCTAACAGTCTTTGAGTACGAAGTATGTTAGTTTACACATTAACATAGGTAATGTTAAAAAACGGAGCTAACTGACGGAGCTAACTTCACACACATAATTTTTGTAACATGGTCATTTTATTCAAAGTTATCCTGAAGTAGATAAATATTGAACAACTAAGTTCAACTCAAAAGAGAGACAAATATCCACAATATTTAAATCAATATACTATATACTTTATATGGAGTAAAAGCGGATACCCGGCGTTTGCTATTACGCTGAAAAGTATGTGCCTTATTATTGTACATAAAAAATATTTTTATGTTCTAGTATTTCACTTATTTCCTTTTTTTAAAAAAGTAGTATTTTTGCTTCTTTTTTAAAAATAGTAGTAGAAAACTACCATTTTTAAAAAGTAGTATTTCTATTCCTTATTTAAAAAAAGTAGTATTTCCACTCCCTTTTTTTAAAAAAAGTGGTATTTCTACTAATTTTTTTTAAAAAAAGTATTATTTCTACTCCTTTTATAAAAAAGGTAGAATTTCTACTCCTTTTTTAAAAAAGTAGTATTTCTACTACTTTTTTAAAAACCGTAGTATATCTACTCCTTTTTTAAAAAAGTAGTATTTCTACTCCTTTTTTAAAAGAAGTAGTATTTCTACTCCTTTTTTTAAATAAATTAGTTTTTCTACTCCTTTTTTAAAAAAGTAGTACATATTTCTTATCTTTTTTTTTTGTTAGTATTTAAGTAGTATTTCTACTCCTTTTTTTTGAAAAAAGTTGTATTTTTGTTACTATTTCTTTAAAAAATTAGTATTTCTACTCCTTTTTTAAAAAAAAATAGTTTTCTACTCCTTTTTTAAAAAGTATTCTACTACTTTTTAAAAAGTAGTATTTCTACTATTTTTTAAAAAGTAGTATTTCTACTCCTTTATTAAAAAAGTAGTATTTCTACTACTATTTTTAAAAATTGCAAAAATGCTATTTTTTAAAAAAGTATTTCTACTACCTTTTTGCCCACTTATTTTTTTGGAAAAATTCATATTATGTTGGATTTTTGGTGCCAGCTTTATTAGTTGCGGAGATGTAGAGATACCGATTTTACCTGTTTTTATCCATTTGTATCCCCTTAAAATTCGAACTACCAAAAATCACATCTTAATGAATCTACACATCGGGGGAGGTTCCTATATACAAAATTTTATGACATACACATTTTAAAGATTCGAAAATCGGCTTTACGAATGGACAGCATTGACCTAATGTAGTGTTTTAGGTATCAATCTCCACAAAATTGTCTTTCCAATGAATCTTCAGGAAAATAAAATCCAATTGGAAATTTGGTTAATATGGACATTTTATTTAAAGTTGATAAATAGTTAACAACTAATTTCAGCTCAATGACATATCAAGAGAAAGATTAATATAAACAATATTTAAATGAATATGTAAAGAAAATAATGGGCTCGGCACTTCGAACGCTTTATGAGGAGTATTAGGAGTGGTCTTATACTTATCTTGTACAATTCTCGAGAAAGTATCATTTTAACAGTTTTGTTCTTATAAGATAGTACAAAGTAGCTGTGAGTTATTCTGGATTTGAAATTCAGCCTAGAATCAAAGTATTCAGATGAGAGTGTCTGAGAAAACTGCGGTAATAAATTCATGTAAAAGTGCTCTAGAGAGGGCCTAGACCATTAAAACTGGTAAACCCTATTAATGTATCATATATTTGTGGAAACTATGATAGTACAAGGGTGGGTCAAAATTAAAATTAATTTCAACATAGTCTCCTTTGAGCTCGATGCACTTTGTCCAACGTTGCTCCAATTTTTTTATGCCTTCCAAAAAATAATATTTGTCGAGGTCATCAATAGAGCTATTTTTTGTGAGATAATTTCATCGTTGGAGCCAAATCACTTTCCGCCGAGATATTTCTTCAGATTCGGCAACAAGAAATAGTCAATTGGGGGCAAAATCCGGGGAATAGGGTAGATGAGGGGGCAATAAGTAGCATAATTCATGGAAACTGCACATATGTATGTGTACCCTTTTGTACACCCAATCTTGCGGAAAGCTTTATCATACCCAGGTGATCATTCCAAATTAGCTTCTACAATCGCTCTCACTTTCAATTTCCGATCGACTAACGCCATATCGTGAACTTTTCCAATAGTTTCGTGTATAGAGAACTCAACTGGACATCCTGAACGTTCGGCATATTCCGTGCTTGTACGGTCAAAACTAAATTCAGTAAACCACTTGTTTGCCATTGAAATTCATGGTGCAGAGTTCCCATAGTATTTATCAAGCTTAGCCTTTATTTGAGTAATTGTTTTTTTTTCGGCCAAAAATATTGCTTAATGAGCAGACTAAATTCACTTTTTTCCAATTTATCCTGAAGTCACGGAGTAGGCTGCTATCAATATCTGTCAAACACAAACTAAATGACACAGCTTGTTAAAATTTTGACATGATTCAACTGACAGAAGCCTGTTGACTGGGGCAGTGCTGACCTTTCAGTTAAGTTTCGGGAAATTCAAAAAGCCGTGGACTCATTGACCCGTCTCGTATCTTGCATACTTTATTACTGAAATCTAAGGCCCTGTTTTGCATGTTGAATTAACCACCTTTGCTCTTAACACAAGGTTGCTGTAAGACTCGATATTATTGGCTCTACCAGAAGATATAGAAGACCTTTCATTGACAGCTATTTAATGTGTTAATAGCCTACTGAATAACTTGAATTGTACAATCACTCCAAGACAACTAATTTGTGTTCTTCACTAATTACTCCATGAACTGCGAAATATAGTAGGAGCTACTGCTTGTTCAAAATGCACGATAGGAGTCTTTACGATTAAGAAGGGGTGGAAATGGTGGGACTTCTTCTTTGTCACTGACAAAACCTAGCTGACGGGATATTGGGAACCCTAGGTGGATACTTTTTGCGTGACTTCAAGGATATGGATGTTAGAAGGCACACTTGTTTGCTGAAGAGGTTTTATAGGATCCAGCAAACTGATGATCTTTTTGCAACGGTTGTTCTTAATGCTCTTAGGCTACAACTTTGGACATGCAAACAAACAGGATTAATTGGTGAACTTACGGACAATATTGACCACTGCACACCCAGAGCATTCTTCTGTAGATGTTCTAATGTGTGGATCACGAATGGACAATCTCTGCAAGGTAACATATTTGAGATCTTCAATGAATTCTCGAAGACAAAGGTGGCAGTGGTAGGTGACGTTTACAATGCACAGACTGTAACAGTTACATCAGACTGATATTTTTGTCGTGAAAACGACTACTAACTGACTGATGTTTTATCTAAATACTGGAAAAATATTAGTATTTTCTCAGTATTTATATAAATTTATAAGAATTATCTTATGGGTGTCTACATGACATCCAATGTGGTAATGTAATCCATGGCATCTCTAAACGATATGCCGAGACAATTTACAAATCCAATCCAGAATAGGATTTGGAGTGAACACTTTTGTTATTATTTGCTTTCTTATTTTCGTTATAGTTTTCTGACACTAAACAGATGTAATAATGTAATATTTTATATACATAAGATATTAAAAATTTGATTATATAAAAATTATTTCCCTTTACCTGGGAGATTATTGTGTAATTCCAGTCAAAAGAAAACATTTACGAAAATAGTAAAAAATGAATTAAAAATGTTTACATTAAACTCCCAACTAGAGAATCATTTACACATAAAATCCATTATTTAACTGTCTGGCAGCACTTTATAAAATTTTAGACTCACACTCACAAACAACACACAAACATGGAACACTCAAGGAATGAACGACGCATTGCGTTAAATGGCAACCAGGTTCTTTTTTTCCGAAAAAAAATTAAATGAAAAAAATAGTACAAATAAATTATGCGCATATTAGAAAATTTTCACACACTAAATTTCTAGCAAATTTGCTAATTATTATAAATTTAACAACAATTTCTAAATAAATAACAATTTTCGTTTTAAAAAGCAAGTGTGGGGTTTTTTCGTTAGCTTTAGCAAATTTTTTTGTGTATACAGGAACAATTTTTATATTGGAAAATTTTAATCACTTCACTTTTCTATTTTTGCTTTTTGTCAAGTAAGGTTACTCATTTTTTTTTCTATAATTTTTGCAAAATTTAATATAAACCAACCTATTTTTAAAGCAATTTGTTTAAACACTTTTTAAAGCTTTATTTTATTAACAAAACTTGTTTAAATTTATTTTTATTTAAAAGTATAACTAGATTTACATATTTCCATTTAAGTTTTATATAAATTTCTTAATTTTTTTCTATTTTTTATTAATGTATTTTTTCTTTTTTTTCTGTGCACAGGACGTTTTAACGGTACATTGCGTTTGAAAAAATAATATACACGCACGCACGACAAGGACGTCCGCCGTTAAGACGAAAGTCAAAGCCTTGTCTGAACAATAGTGGTAGATAAAATTGTTTGTCTGATTACAACATACTCGTACATTCGCATTCGTTCTCTCAGCAGCAAAAAACAGAACCCATCGTTTTATACGAATTCATTGTTTGCGTGTTTATGTCTTTTTTCCCCCACAATCGGCACATGTAATCGGGTACTTTTTTTTTGTCTATTTATTGTTTTCACAATAAATAAACAAATACAACAACAACAACATTTAGAACTCTTCCATAATCTTGTATAAGTATTTCTATGTATGTATCCTACGATTCACTCTCCCCACTCACTCGCTCACTCTCACATTTAATTTCATGTACTATTCGTATTTTGTCATGGGAACATTATTTTATTTTTCCCTTCCTTCTTATTACTCTTATAAATATAACGGTAAATTTACTCATTTTACCTTAAAATTTTACTCTATTTTATCACATCTTTAGGGCGGATGCCTACCATAGCCGAGAGAGCCAGAGCTTTTTTATGAGTTTTATTATCCCCCAAAATATTTTCTTTCTTTAGGCTCCCCTTGTTGTTGTTTTCCCTGTGTCCTCTGCTTCGGTTTTTTTGGTGAAAATTTGCCACTCTATTACTACAGCTGTCTGTGCTAGTCACCCACTTTTTTCGTGTACTCTACTTTCTTCAATCCGTTTTGTTTTTGATTTTCCATTATCTGTGCATGAATGAATTTTGTTGTTTTTTTTAGTAATAGTGTTTCGCAAATTATTAGTTGAATTTCTGTTTCATTTTCGTTCATTTATTATGCTGTATTGACGGACGGGTAGCATTTTTAAGTGTAATTTTCTAAGAATTTTTTTCTCTCGATTCTCTTTTTGATTCGTTGTCACGGTTTCTATGAAACAGCAGTTTCTTAGAAAAACTAAAGATTACTTTTGTTTTAAAAGAAAAATAAAAACATCATATTTCATGTTTTTATTTTCAATTTAAGAAATATTTTTTATGAATTTAAACAAATTTCGAGAATCCTGAGTTTTTTCTTGCAATTGAGAATATTCATGGACTCATTTCAATACCACGAATTATATGACCATTTGAAAATTACAAAAATGGTTTGAATCTAACAAACATTTTTTTCCTTCGTTTTATATCGATGTTCAGTTGGGAAAAAAATAATTAGTGTTAGTATTTTTACAAATGGTGATATTTGATACATAGCTTAGCATGTCCCCTATCTTAAAAATGTAGTACTTCTCTTGGAATTGTAAAAAATTACAAAAATGCCGAAAAACCACTTACACATGTTTAAAGGATTTGATTTTTATTTGTATTATTTCGATCATAAAGTTTAACGAAAAGCAAATATTTTAAATAAAATGGATCCAGTGCGGAGAAACACGAAATAATCAAAAAACTAATATCGGATGGAATATCTTATAGAGAAGTTGGTCGATTGGTTGGATTTTCTAACAAAATGATTCTCAACGCAATTTATTATAAAGAAAAGTCTGAAAGACGTTGAAGAAATAATTATTTTATTATTTATCCTCTGTCATCAAGGACAAATAACACTATACAACAAAATAAAATTTTTTCCAAAATTACAAGGTCCGACCAATAAATTTTGATTGAGGAGACAAAAAAAAAAGACACGTGTATCGGCGTTTTGAAAGTTTACATCTGAATTTCATTTGAAGGCGGGTTAAAGTTCCCAACTCTGGCACATTCTTATTGTTAATCTTCATAAGAAACCATATGATCCTTACATTTTAGGTATAAAATGTGTTCCGCAAAGTTATGTAAAATGTTACGGAGAATATTTTTGTAGAATATATTAACCCTCTAAATCCCCAAGACATGGGTCTTTTTTGTCCTTCTTTTAAAAAAGAGCAACAAACACCATTAAAACAGGGATTTAAGGGGTTAAAATGTTCCGCAAAAATATTATACGTGAAATTTTACTATAAGTCCCTGAATACATCAAAACGGAAAATTCAACCAGAAAATCAGAAAAAAGACAGAACAAAAGAGAGTATAGGGTTAATTTCGCATTTATTACGAATTTTATTTTAAAGAACATTTTAGGTATAAAATGTATTCAGCAAATTTATGTAAAATGTTGCGGAGAATATTTTTGTAGAATATATTAACCCTCTAAATCCCCAAGGCATGGGTCTTTTTTGTCCTTCTTTTAAAAAAGAGCAACAAACTCCATTAAAACAGGGATTTAAGGGGTTTAAATGTTCCGCAAAAATATTATCCGTAAAATTTTACTATAAGTCATTAAATACACCAAAACGGAAAATTCAACCAGAAAGTCTGAAATAAGACACAAAAAAAGAGAGCTTACGGTTAATTTCGTATAAAATTTTGATCGATAAATTCAACAGTTTTTGAGCTCTCCTGAAAAATTTGAAAATTCCACTTAAGTTGTTTTGTCAAAAGTTCACAGATATAAAGACGACACTTTTTCAATAAATCGACTATCTCAAAAAACATATTTTTCATAGATATAGCTTTTTCTTTTATTATATTCTAACATGAGTCTCTCCTCAACATAATTACACTAAGTAGCCATTGATAATAATAAAAATAATAAAATAACAACACAACACATTAACCCTTTTATTTGGCTCCCCATTTTTAATGACGAAAGTTTCAGTTTTTTTTTCTTAATTTTTTTTCTGCCATAAATTGTCCACAAAACACGTATTTAACAAAACAAATCATGCTTAAGTGCATAAATAATGAAAATTTCATACAAACATACAACATGTGGGTAAATGTGTTAATGAATATTAGGATGGTGCCAAAAAATTTTTAAAATTTTATCATTCTTATTCAGAGAAAAAGCATGGATATATGTACATGTTCATCCTAATCATTTTAACATGATTATATACTTGTACCATAATATGTTACAGTTACTATTCACATGATTGCAGTAATCATATACATATATGATAAATCATTATTTATCATAATATGTTACAATCATTCATCATAAAAATTATTGCCACAAACATATTAATTAATCATATATATGATTGTTGCAATCATGTGAAGTTCAACTATAACATATTACTCTACATAAATACATAATTACAGTGACCATAATATTGTTAAATAACTTGTTATGATGTTGAAATGATTGCGATGATCACGTACTACTATATTTTCTGTCCGGGTGATTGCTTGTAATGTAAGTTAAGGATTTTTAAAAGAAAAATTTTCGAATTATTGACATATTTGTTCCAAAGGAACTATTTTTGTTTAAAAAATATTAAAAAGTGCGAAAGACTAATTTTAGTTGCCTACAATTTTGTAAACATTTGAGCCACCCTAATGTACATATATACTTACATATGTAGTTTGTACTCGTCCACACACATTTAACAAGAGATATCCTTGTATACTAAGATAAATAAGTATGTATTTATACATTAAAAGTGTTTGAAGTGTAATAAAATCTTAGAGGAGATGTTATTATTTACTTTAAGAAGAATTGTCACACTTGTACCAGCAGTGTAGTGTACTCTAGTGTAGTCGGAATAATTATGTCCGTTTTGTAAGAAAATTTTATACGACTTATGTGTTAAGCACAAATACTTTGCATCCTTGGATTGTACCCCTGAGAACTTCTTTACTTAATTTTAACTTACGGCTTAATGAATGAAAAACACCTTATGAAGGAGAAATATAAATTATTAAATTATTAGGGTAGTGAGAAATAGCAAATTCATAATTTTTATAAAATAATTCAAAAATATTTAATTTGTTTAAATATAGCAAAAAAAAAAGCTACATAATAATGTTTTATTACAATTTATTAAGCTCTAATTAATTTATGATATTACATTAAACAACTTTTAAAATTATAACGACACAAATAAAAATCATCCCATTGTTCAATCTTGTTCAAAGATAGTAAACAATTCAAAAAAGTATTGCATACTTTTTGGCTTACGAAAATAATTTAATGTTACCATACGTACAGAGTACTAAAGGCAGCATTGCCATCATGTCCATTTATACAAACAAATCCAAATCGTAAAAACTTAATATAAACCAAAGGTTTTGATAACTGTGGTTGCTGTCTATGCTAAATGTATAAACTTCCGGTACATAAAGTGAAATTGAAAACATTTTGTATTTAGCCGTTAGTTGTAATATTTTGTAAATCTTTGCAGGTTTAATTTGAAAAATTCATATTTAAAAAAATTATCACAAATTTTTTTAAAATAAAATTTTTTTTTTAATATTTTACTTATATAGTTTTATTTATATAAATTAACTGAAAAACAAACAACATAATTAATTATATTCTGAAAAAAGGGAACAAAATTAAAAATATTCACTATTTCGCTACTGACAAAACAATGGAAACTTCTGCAAGAAAGAAGTGTAAAACGAACGATGTAAAAAGCATTCTGTTTACAGTTATTTTATTTTATTTTTAAATTCTGGTAATTTTTCACAATTTCTTTTTCTAAGTTTTTTCGCATAATTGCTTTTTTTCAAAGTTAACGAAAATGGCTAAAGTTAAGATTTGTGAAGACTTAAAAAATAAAATAATTAACGGTTTTAAAGCTGGTTTAAAACAAAAAAGTATCTGTGACAAATATTCAATAAATAAATCAGCAGTTTCAAAAATTATAAAGAAATTTCGTGAGACCGGTTCTGTAAAAACTCAACATTTAGGTGGAAGATTACGAGGTCTACGACTACTCCTAGACAAGATAATTTAATAGCGATAGAGTTCAAGAAATTCCCAAAACTCCTCGAGAGGTTGTTAATAGCCTAATGAGGCTGGTCTTGGTTGATATCGTCTTGTGAGAAAACCACTCATTTCTAAAAAGAACCGTCCTGCTCGTCTACAATTTGCCAGGGATCATTTAAACTGGTCGATACAGAAATGGAGTACTGTTCTCTTTTCCGACGAATCCAAATACAATTTAAGAGGCAGTGATGGGAGAACATTTGTAAGACGACCAAAGGGAAAAAGATTAGATCCAAAGTACACAAATAAGACTGTAAAGTCTTATTTGTGTACTTTGATTTTCAGGGCAAGGTATGGGCACAATTCATATTATAAAAGATACCATGACAGGTATATGATACAGAACCATATTAAACGATGTTATGTATCCATACGCTGAGGAAAATATGCCCCTAGTCTGGAGATTCCAACACGACAACGACCCGAAACACACCTCTAGGATTGTAACCGAGTGGTTAAAATCCAACGAGGTACGTGTTTTGAAGTGGCCTGGGAAATTGTAGATCGTAAAATAAGAACCCAAAATTACACCAGGAAGGAAGATTTATCGGAGGCGGTTATAAGGGAATGGCAAAATATTTCAAAGGAGACCATTGACTCTTTAATTGGTTCAATGAATCGACGATGTGTAGCAGTTGCAAAAAATAAGGGATACCCAACAAAATATTGAGTTATTGCAAAGTTTAATACCTAAGTTTCCATTGTTTTGTAAATGCCGTAATAAAGAAATCTTTTAATTTTGTTTTCTCATTTTTAGAATTTAATTAATTATGTCCTTTGTCTTTTGTTAAATTAAGTTAATAAAAATATACAAATAAAATACTACAAAAATGTTAAAAATGTTTAAAAAATTATTTTGATTTTGTTGAAGGTCCTTAATAAAGAGTGTTAATGGTATAAATATGGTTCTTATTCTGTTTGTGAAAATTACATTAGTCATTTCTAGCCATATAATGTAAATCGTTAGCTTAGTGAGCAAGCTTAGTGGACATGGCCACTTTTTTTTAAAATTGAGATTTTAATATAAAATATTAAAATAAGTATTGGGTGTTGGAGCATAAGGGTCTTATCTAGTATGAACTCCTGAAACCAGCATGACCAGACCATCAGAGTGAACCTGTACCGAACGCAACTGATTCTTTTGAAGCTAGCTTTGGCCGAAATACATCCAGAATAGGCGGCCAGACATGATACCGTACTTTTTCATCATGACAACAATCGGCCACATGTTGCAATAGCTGTTAAAAAACTATTTAGAAAGAATTGGTTGGGAGGATTTAGCTCACCCGTCTTCTAGTGCAGGCCTTGCCTAATCCGATTACTATTTGTTTAGATCGATGCAGAACGCTCTCTCTGGGATACGCTTCACCTCAGAACAGAGTATCCGATATTGTCTGGACTCGTTCTTGGTCTCAAAAGATGTGCAGTTCTTTTTTCGCGGAATCCATATGGGCAATTCCACGAGAATCGCTACCACGATTGAAAACACGAAAACCCTTGAAATTTTTTTTCAAGATGATTTGTATAGAAGAGAATAATAAAATGTTACTATGTGAAAGTATTTAGATCATATTACAACATTTTAAAGACAAAAATAATAGTTTAAATTAAAAGAAAACATAACGTCTCTCATGACTCGAATATTTTCGCAAATTTCTACATGTACCTCAAAATGAGCTCCGCTTTATGTCACGTACATATACCGTTATTTCGTTCAATATTTTGTACAACAATATTTCGAAAGAACTTTTTATTATTTTAAAATATAGTAGCTTCTGAATGGAACATAAAGACCAAATTATTTTTCAGATACTCTTATTTTTGCAAAACCTATTACACTCTATAGGTGTTCAAATGTCACATACGATGATATGGAATTGCCTATATGTTGCCAGAAAGATGGCTAAAGGTCATAGCTAACAATGGCCAATACTTTGAATAAAATGTTTCAAAATACATTTTCCTTGTAAATATTCAAATTTTATTAATTTTTTTTTTTTTTGTTGGTTTAAAGAGATTTTAAAAAGACAACAATAAATACAGATACATACAATACACTTAATGATGAATACATTTTGCTTTTATTTTATTTTTTAAAGAATAAAATCAGTTACAGCACTTTTTTTAAAAAAGCGTGTGTTACTTTTAATACATATTTTGTTGTTTTTTTTTAATTATAATTAATCCAAAAATATTCTAAATAGATTTTTATTAAGAAAATACACATTTGTTTGATATTGAAAATATATTTTTGCTTTAAACGTTTTTTTCTAAATAAAATAACATTAATAAAGAGTTAATAATTAAATATATAGAGTAAAGTTAATGTAAAGGAAAAAAATTAATAACACATTTTAATATTTTATAACATTTTAAAATAATTTTGAAATTCAAGGTACATTTAAGCAAAAAACTTTGATTTACGATATGTAGGAGAGAGAGTATGTCTTTGCTATTACAATAATAATATACAGAGCAAATAATTTATTGAATTATATATGAAATTGATAATGAGTTTTATGAGAAATATTTGGTTTTTTTTTTTAAAATAAATAGTTATTTATGGTGCCATGTGGACAATGGTTTTGGATTTTCTTTCTAGCTTAAATAGTTGTTTTGTAATTTAATAAATTTTTTAAATTTTGTTTTGTTTTTTTTTCCTATTAAAATGTTGTGTATATGTTTTAGAAAAAGTGTTTTTTTATTATTATTATTTTCTTATTCTAACATCAATAGTAAACTTAATTGAAAAGAATATCCGAACAATTGCTTAAAATGTTTTCCTGGAAAATATCGCTTTATTTTATTATTTTAAAGATTAACTATTTGAATTTCTCACCTTTTAGATGTTTTTTTCTTGTTTGTCATTTAATAACCTGGGTTTCTTAAAAGTCAGTGTCACATAAAAGAGGGTGAGGATTTTCTGGAACGTGATCGGGGTTTCGAGGGACTTTTCAGGCTGTGTCTGGAAGTGCTGCGTGGTTTAAAACCGCCCGAATCTGTCCAGGGTTCAGCTACACGACCATACCAATGTATCAAATCCATAACCTCAAGCTAATAGAAAGAAAGAGAGGAAAATGTGTATAGAGATTTGCTGATCCTATTTTAAAGGATCTTCACTTACTTGTAATGGTCGTGATAGTTCCTTAAACATAGCAGCCTTAGTAAGATGTGAATTTTGTGATACAAATGAAAGACACTTAGATTTTAAAGCCGCTGCCATATAATGATCGGCTATACCCAAAAGACATAAAACCGAATGTTCATCTATTTGCGAATTTAAAGTATTTTCGCACAATTCCTAAAACAAATTCACAAAAATTAATGAAATTAATTTTGAGCCACAATTAAAAATCCACCTTTAAATCATCTATAGAGTATTTATCAGCTAATAACATTAATTCACAGATTTGTTCAGCACCCACAGTTTTATCAATAGGAGCACCATACAAAAATAACAGTAGACGTCTAAATATCACTGGAGATGTATCAGTTATAATGATTTTTCTATCAAAAATAAAGCATCACAATTATTAGTTATTTATTGCAATTTTCTAAATAAAAAACTATCTAACAAAACCCACCTTGTTAAACTCTCCTGCATGCCCGACATTAAGGCCTTCTTAAACCATTCACATCTGGCCGATACTATAACACGATGTGCTCGAAATGTATGCACCTGTATGGGAGCTTTATGGCTTTCCATACTTTCTATATCTAAAGTATTTTTATTCAAAACATTACTTTCGGCTGTTGTCAATAGCGCCTGTTGAAAAGTATGCACTTCAAATTCCATATCGGCTAATTGGGCCGAGTGCAATAAACGCAAAGCATTTTTCGATAAATTGCTATTTGCCGCTATGGGTGGTTCACAAAGATGTCGTATAAGATTAAGCTGTGAAATGGAATATAAGAATTAGAATTCGCTTTGTAATTATTAGTTTTTAAAATCTTTTCTCTTACCTTAACACTTTTATAGTCATAGTTGTGTTGTCGTTCCATAACCAAAGGATCTAAACTCAATTCGAAAGGATCATCTTTTTGCAATGATTTCAATTCACTTTCTAAAATATTCGAAGGCTCTAATAAGCCCAACTCGATAAGTGTTTGTGTGAATTCTTGTTTTTGCACCAGTTTACAGATCTGTAAAGGGAATTAATAATCACTTAGAAATTTACTTAGAAAATTATACTGAAGGTTTATGTCTTACCTGACTCATGGCCTCTTTTAAAGCAGACTTATGATCAAATATCTTTACTATGACACCATTCTGAAAAAAAATTAAAAAATATCACTTAAAATTTCATATAAGACAGATTTAAAAAGGTAAAGATATTTGAAATCGGTTCTCTTAAAACATCATACTCTTTCCAGTTAAATTTCATATGTTTTAAATTCTTTAAAAACTTACAATTTGTGATGTCGCCAATTTGAAACAAAACTTAAATTCCTTCCAGCCCAATTTCGCCTCCAAACGATCGGATAGATTTTCCATTATCAATATATAACTGGGTATATCCACAATCAATTGTTCTAAATTTTGATTAATAGTGCTGCGCTTACTCAAGAAATCCATTTCACAATAAGTTATTCTAAAATTATTATTAAATAAATTAACAAATTATCCTTTTCAGTTGCTTCCCCTTTAAGTTACATCATACTTTTTATCCCTTATGATTTCCAAAGCAGCTGATATGCGTCCATAAATATCACGCATTTTTCTTACTTCGTACATGTACAAAACAAATTTCAAATCATTTTCGGCACTCATTAAGCGTTGCTTATCTGAAGGATTATCATACAGGGTTAGACCTATGGGTGGTCCCCTTCGGGGTCTTGGCGATAGCGGTGGCTGACTAAAGAGCGTGCTAACGGTATTATCGTCCATGGGATTGTTGGCGGTAATGAAAGTATTATTTTGTATTTGCATGGCTACCGCATCATCGGTAGCATATTTTAATGATAAATCTAAATGTGAGCATTTCAAATCCTAAAAAAATTCAAAATATTAGTTGTTGTTTTGAAATATATGTATATGTAACTTATTTTTGATTTTAATCTTACTTTACACATTTTTTCTAAAGAGTTTTTGATTTCTTCTATCACACTAGTTAAAATCAATAAAGTGGTTTCAATCTGAAAAGAAAATAATGAAAGTAACATAATAGTGGTGATATAGCAGAGAAGATTAAGCGATGTCTGTCAGTTCATGTGTTGGTTGTAATATAACCATATACGCACACCACTACGTGATAAAAGACCAGTTTTCCCAAAGTCATGCACTTTTTTATGGGTCCCCGATGTCATTTTTGCAAAAAACTGATCATATTTACTCTCTGAGGAAAACATGAAGCCCTTGTCATAAAGAACAAAAATTGTGAACATATAAAATCAAAAAAACTTCATCTTCAAGATCAAAATGGCAAAAAACTTAAAAAATTAGATTTTTTACGTTTCTTCCTGTGTTCAGGACCATAGATAGCAAACTGTTCAAAATTCAAATAAACAATCAACTACAAAAATGTACCTAAGATCTCAATAAACAACTTTCTAGAACATATGAACTTCCTAGGAATGAGTCTTAACACTGTTTAGGTAGGTCAATATAAGTTAGTAAGAAAAAAATAAAGGAATTAAGTGTTTTTAAATTATTATAAACTAAAGCATACTTTTAGGCAGCGTAAACAAATTTATTTCGATTTTTTTAAGATTTTGATATTGAAAGTTTTTTGAGATTTTGATCTTGAAGATGAAGTTTTTTTGATTTTATATGTTCACAATTTTTGTTCTTTATGACAAGGGCTACAACTTTGCCTCAGAGAGTAAATCAAAATTCATAACTGTTATGAGCCTGAGAAAGTTATCACTTTTTTGCAAAAATGACATCGAGGCCTCAAATTTTTGGGGTTCTTTTATCACGTAGTGGTATCCGTATATGGTTATTTTTTCTATCTATGGACCTAACATCGGTACATAAATGACTGACATATTAGGCAAAACCCACGACTGTTCTATTTGGAAAGAATAACTGTAATAAGTCCATAAATGGCCTCGATTAATCGGTTCATATTTGCAACATGCCGATTATATATTGAAATTTAATTACATCAGTGATCAGTTTGCTTCTGGTTTATAAATTGACAACAGATATTAATCGCAACTTACCTCAGGTACTATGTAATTAGCTAATTCATCTTTTTCATCAGGTGTTAGACTTAAAAATACATTTAATATATTGCGTAAGAGCTGATGCAATTGTGACATAAATATGGGTATACGTGTGCGTACATATTTAATTATTTCATTCTTTTGATAGCGTGCTATATCGGCGGCATCCTTAATAAATATATTGCAAAATTGTAAAATTTTGGCACATCCTAGAAATGAAATATTTCAAAATAATTTCAATATTTTATAAGGTACATATTTGAAGCACCTCACTCACCTATAGAACATTCTCTTAAACTATCCTTAAATGTGGCATATAGTAAGGCGGGTTCGTGTGATATAGTAACTGGATTAATGGTTTGTATGACACGATTTAGAATACTATGTAGATCCATTATAATATTGACAACAACTGCAATTAAAATAGATTATTAGTATGTATGTTGTCAAAAAGACTTAAACTTAAAAGTTGAGGTTTAAAATAACTTCAAAGTTATTTATGTAAGTATTCAAAAGCTTTGAGGAGGAACTTTTCTAAATCAGTTTCCCCAACTCATAGCTACAATGTAATGACAGCTTAATAAAGTTTTCTCTCTCACTTACACTTTTTCAACTTAATCATCTTCAAATACTTCTTAGCAGGTTCTGCCAATTTCATTAACGAAGGCTGAGTCTCGGCAAAATTGATGAGTTTCTCACAAACATCCTCATTCATATCGGGCATCAGAGACTCCGTATAAAGCCAATGCAATATGGGTGTCAATAGAAAAGCAGGAAGATCATATAAAACACCCACCGGAGTCAAGGGCGATGAGGGCGGTGTATCCATAGAACTGGGAAATGGTGAGGGACTTCTGGCACGATAGGGGGACAGGGGGGGCCGGCGTGTATTACAACCCGTTGAACTGCAAACTTCTGTGGAATGTTGCAGCATGAGATCTTGACAAAAATTAAAGATATTTTTTGATTGCGGCTGTAAATTGTGAGTTTCCAAATGTGAATCCGAATGGGAATTGGGTGGGAAACGACGCATGCCGGAGCCACTCTCTTGATTTAGCAGATGTAAGGTACCACCATTCGGTTGAACCTTAGTCGACAAGCAATTAAATGAAGACGACAATTGTGTATGATGTTGGGATCTTAAGGAGGAGCTGGTATTTGTGGCATGACATTCTGTAGGCGGTTGCAAGTAAATGGGTGATAAATTGAGGCGGGGTAAAGATTTTTGCTGTTCTTCCGGTTGTGCTGTGGTGCTGGTCATGGTCACGGAGATTTTAATGGGATTTGGAGAGTTGGGTAGACTGGCATTATCTTTACTTTTTATGGTAAGGGAATCATAATTTCTACATACAGCTTGTGGCAATGAGATGGTGCTAGTGGCATGCACACACATGCTGCAATCAAAACCATTTAAACGTAATACAGAGGCATGCACGTGATACTGAAAAGGAAGATGGTTAGATTTTAGTTCGGAATTTTTGTTTAAATAAAATGTTTACCTCAAAGCCATCGGAACTTTTGATAATGACATCACTAAAGTAGCATTCATTTAACGCTTCGGCAAACGAGAATTCTTTTTCCTGGCCAGCAGCCTGTCCCTCCTTTAAACGTTTACATTCCACCGCATACCAGTTCTCACAGTAGAGTATTAATGAGTCAGAGGGTGCTAAGGTAGATGTCTAATAATGAAATTAAGTTAAACATTTTAGGAATTTGACTTCATAAGGGATTACACAGATTACACAGAATGAATGAATCAGCAGGTTCCGGTATTATGGCAATAGAAAACAAGCAAAAGAAAATGTCAAAATTGTTGTGGTTTGGAAAGAGGGACAAATATGTATGTATCACACTCATTGCCTTCCTGGCATGCTACGGGGGAAGCTCCAGCTGTGTGTTTTTGAAGCTAGGATGACTCCTCCGATGAAATCTCAGGAGGACCTTTGATTCCTTGTGTAGATAGTTCCGAGTTTTTTTCAGTTTGATGTTCTTATTAAATAAGTTCAAAACCTATATATTAGTTTTAATTTAAAAATATTGGGACATTTTTCACTTTAGAAATGCGAACTTAATAAGTGTTATTATAATTATAATCAAACTGATAACATGAACTTTTCATGAAATAATTTGTTAACATTTTGAAATAACTAAAGGCCAGATTTTGAAATAAACATAAAATATAAAATAATAAAACATAAACAAATTCAAAATGAGTCATGAAAAACCTACAGCTCAAGTCTTTATTCTTGAACCGGCATCAAAATGTTTGTTGTTCAGATAAATATTTCAAATATATTTCTAAAGAAATTAGGATCGATTATGGGCCAGTTTTGGTAAAAATACCCGATACAAATCCCGGATTTAAAATAAAACAAGTATGAGTGCTATTTGGCTGTGCCGAACAATTTTTTTCTAAATTGTTGCTTTTATTTTTTATATTATTTTTTTATTCGTGAAAAGAAATTTATGACAAACAATTTTAAGTGAAAAAAAGTTCGGGTTTTTTTTCTCGAATTTGACCCATTTTAGGACCATTTTACTATGGCCCTAAATACATCGTTGCAAAGGACTTTGAAATATCTATCATTAGATATCCATATTGTCTATATTAATGACTTAGTATCCAGACATACACACAGTTACTAAAGTATACGTACGATCGACTTTTTGGATTTTTTTTTTTTAAATCTTTGGGGGATTTCACGTCAAGTGAAACAACTTTAAAAATCGATGTCTTCCGATCGGGATGAAATTTGCACCGAAGTTAGATCTATTGCATAGTAATTCAGAAACAATTTTTCAATATTTAAAAATACAAGGCCTGACTCATTCATTCACTCACTCACTCATGACTGATGAATTAGTGAATGAGTGAATGAATGAGTATTTTTAAATATATAGATTTTAAAAAAAGGCCTAAAAAGTCGATCGTGCGTATACTTTAGTAACTGTGTGTAGATCAAAAATAGGCCAAAAATCTGAGTTGTCCTGGTTTTTTCCTTATATCTCAGCCATTTGTGGGCCAATTTTATCGATTTTAAATATCAACCGAACCGGGTATATAGCGGATATATTCATGTATGAAATCATGTATGTAAGTTATTTGGGTGCTACGGAAAGTTGATTTCAACATACAGACGGACAGACGGACATGGCAATATCGACTTCGCTGTCTATAACGAACCACTCATGGTGAAGGGTATAACAACCTATGAATCTATGGGCTCAAATTTCGGAGATGTTACCAATAATGTTTTCACAAAAACTGTGTTTTTCTACCAAGATAAAAGCTACATATATAAGATACGCCACAGTCGATTAAAGCACTCCAACTTATTATATAATAAAATACTTAAAAAATTAATTTCAAAACAATTAAAAACTTACATTAAATTCTATACTGTGTCCAGCAAATGCACCAAATATTAAACGTGGATTATTTTCATTGACTTCAAATGTTTCACAACTGAATAGAACACTTGCCGAATCACAACATGTATCGCAGTCTTTTGTTTCTGGCAACGGGCTGACCAAATCATTATACCATGTTATATCACTGGTATCGTCCAAACGAAATTTAATGCTGCAAGCAAACATACAATCAAACACACACCATCATACAAAAACAATAATATTGAAAATACAAACAACAAAAAAAAAATAATTGATTTTTCCATAAATCTCAACCCTACTACTCACCCCTCTAAGCCGGATATTTCTTTTTTGCCTTCAAAGGTACAGGAAACAATCTGGAAAAATTCGAGTAATTAATTAATAAGGAAAATAAAGAATTGAATTTTCAAACTATCTACTCACCTCCCAAGTACCATGAAAGGTATGTTCAACAGCTGCCATAATGTCTTCAACATTAATAATAAATAGAGTGGGCGAGATACAGAAAATTCCTCAAGCCATCATCTAAACCCATTCAAATGTAACTCAACAAAAAAAATCACACAGTTTTCCTATACAAAACAATTTTATTTAATTTAATTTAACTGCTTGTAATTAATAATAGCTTTACAATATTATTTATAACATTTTTTTTCTATTCATTTCAAAAAATCAAAAAAGTTATGTATAATTTTTCTTTCTCTTATACAAAGAAAATTTTACCTTTTATAATACATTTTTCAACTTTAGCCTTTAATATTTTCTATATACTCTAGCAATTCTTGAGGATTTCAATTAATACTAATTTTGTTTTGAAGTAGTTTTCTAGTTTCCCTAAATTTGTTAATTTTTAGAATACGATTTTTTTAAATTAAAATTTGTCTGTAATTTTTTCACTCGTTTACTTTTTTCTTTTATTTCACTTTTTTAATGCCACCAACACATAGACACACACACAGAAACAGCAACAGTAGAAAATTGTGTGTGTGTCAAAGGAAATTGATATAACGGTATGTGATGGGATGTGATGACACAGCTGTTAAAACAGGGTTGTTTTCAAAAGGTAGTAAATTACACAGCTGTTCTTTCAAGTTGAGAGATAAAACAGTAAATGTTGTATATTACGAAAAATAATAAATGAATTAATAATTTTTATACAAAAACTAATGTACGAGCAATTATTTTAATGAAATATATACTAAATACATATTTCAACATACAAATATTTCCAAAATTCTATTGTTTATTTAAAGCAGTTTTATATTAATATATACAGCTGGCAATGACGTCAATAATTAACACCACAATGGCAACAGAATTTTAAAATTTGTATATTTTTTAAATATAATCCCTTTTCAGCTCTTGTTGATAACATTTTTCAGTATTGTTGCATTTTTATAGAATTTAGATGAAAAATACTTTGATAGTTAAACATAATATTAGTTTTAGCTATTAATGTGTGACTATAAAGTAATCAAACATTCTGATTAATCAGCAAGATTGATTAACCAAACCTGTCAATTCAATTAATTTGAATAAGTGTTTTTTTAATTTGAAAACATTAAGAAAAAAAATAAATAAAAAAATTTCCAAATTATTGGATTGAATTTCTATTTTTATAATTTTAGCTGTAACGATAATTGCAGTTTTTCGGTATCGGCGGCTTAGCGGTAACGGTAGTTTAGCTGAAAGATTATTTTAGGGGTAACGGTAGCCAAACTTGATTTTAAATTATTCTAATTTCTAAATAATCAGTATAATTCATGTTCTTTGAATGGTCAATATTAAAATTATTGTTACGTTTTTACCTTTTAAAAACTGGGTTTATTTCCTTTAAATAAACCGGATACTTTTGATTGCAAATAAAAGCAGTTTAGCAGTTTAAAATTTTTAAAAACTATTTATTTATTCAAATGTACAATAACAACAACAACTCAGTGTTATTATACACGTTTTTAAATTCGCAGAAATACACACTCTTTATAATGTACAAATAAACACTGGCAATGCAGTCGATGTCTTTGCTTAACGATGCTTCAAATTAGATTCAAGCTACGTTTCCGCATACACCGTAATCGTCACCGAAAACGAAATTCCATACATTTGCACCAAAAAAAAGTTCGTTTCAGAAATCGGTAACAAAATTGGGAACGAAACGGCACCGATCAGTAATGAAAAACCTGTCATTTGGGGCCGGAACGAAAACAACTTCAAGTAGGTTGTTTTCGGTGCTATAGGAACGAAATTATTTTAATTATTTTTTTATTTCAAATTTAAAGAAAATCAAAATGAATAAAAAAATATATTGTCTTAATTGGAAGAGGAAAAAATAATAGATTTTGTCAAAAATAATGAAATTCTATTTAATGTGCGACATTTCGTTATCGGCACCGATTACGGTGTATGCGGAAACCCAGCTTCACTGGCGACTGCAACCTCTGCCACTATTTATATACACGCCATCTTTCGTGAACCTTCTACAATGATCTTAACGCACAATTACTATATTCGAATTCTAGAGCTTTCGAAGTTAATTTTCGCAGTTTAAACATTCAGTGATAAGTAGAAGCTTCTACTGATGGAAATAGTTATAAACACGATGAATGTTGTACAAATTCGTAACATTATTTAATTAATCATGAATATGAGTAATCATATTTCGATTTAAAATAAATTAGGAAAAATCTAATATTTGATTTTTTGGTGATGAAGAAATCACTTTTTTGGTTAAGAAAGTGTATATTAACCTTTAGTTGTATTTTTGGTGAAACCAAATATATTGTTAATATATTGGGAAACCTTTCATCAATTCCACATTTTCCTTTTAACTACAGTCCAATATCTTTCTAGGAACTGGAGTTGTGACAAATTAAGTATTCATCCCGTAACTTGTGAAAATAGAAATACTACAACATTTTTTACTATAAAGTGATTCCCACTTGCCCACTCTTTTGTAGAAATTTACCAACAAATGAGTCTGAATTTCGCTGATGCATCTCAAAGTTGTTGGCACAAATCATTGATTTCAATTAAAAATAAAACCAATTGTGTTAAATCACACGATCTAGATAATCAATTCTGATGACAGAAACTAGAGAGTACACTACCAGGAAATGTATCTTGCAGTAATTGATTTGTTTTACGGGCTTTAGGGCAGCTGTCATATCTTCCAATTTAGGCAGAAAGATTTGGATTTCTGATATAGTTTAAAAACAATTAAAATTCATGAAATTCCGCATTTTCGATTAGGATGATTTTACTCAAAAAACTTCATTATGTTCAACGCAGATCTTCAGAAGAGAGCTTCTGTTTACAAAAATGATTTACTTGTAAAAAAATACCAATATCAACGAGGTTAATTAAAATTATGAAATAAGCAACACATATCACAATCAGATTACAACAGAAAGAGAAAGTGCATATTATTATTATTCTCTCTTTATGCCTAACTCTCCTTTAAACAAACACACACTGCTCGAGAGTATATAAGCAAAATGTGATTATGTAATTTAAATGTAAAAATTCGTACGAAAAATGCAAGTTTGAAATTTTGATCCACAAATTAATTTATTATTTAATTAATAAGATAGTATTTAATAATATGGAATGTTTATGTAATTTTTTCTTACAACATTTTTAAATCTATGTATGTAGGAGTAATAAGGCATCTTGTCCTGAAAGTGATTTTCAACTTTCATCATTTTATGAAAATATGCATTCGATTTTACAATGTTTTAAACCAACTGTCATACTAAGCTCACTTTTTGACATTTATATATATGTATACTCTGGTAAATCATCATGAATAGATTGACGCTTGAACAATGCTACCAATTTATACAAATTTACTTTGAGTCATCGATTCGAGCAATTTATAGACGACTCTTTTATCGTAAAATTGTGTTCAGCGATGAGGCTAATTTTTAGCTTAACGGGTTTGTCAATAAACAAAATTGCTGCATATGGATTGAGACTAGAGTGTCCAAAAAACCGGCAAATTTAAAAAACCGGTTTCCGGTTTAACCGAAAAGGTGTGTTTTTGAAAAAACCGGTTTTGATTTTTATCTTTTAAAAAAACCGATTATCCGGTTTCGGTTTTTGTCTTCAAAAAAACCGGTTAACCTGTTTATATTAAATTTTTATTCAATATAAAAAATACGCTAATTCAAAATTTTTGAATTCTTAAGGCAATAATTTTATATATTTCACGAAATATTGTCAAATGCAACAATTTTCTATAAAACTAATCAATATTTTAAAAAATGGTATCATAAAAATATGTTTAAATGAGCTATTGAAAATATGTTTCATAAAACCGGTTAACCGTCTTACAAAAACCGGTTTTTCAAAAAACCGAAATGTTTAAGAAAACCGAAACCGGTCGAGTTTACAAAGATGAAAAAACCGGTTGACCGGGTTTCGGTTTTGGATACTCTAATTGAGACCAAAGCACAACATACCCTACGACTCCATTACATCCAGAAAAATGCACCGTCGACTACACTACCTCTTTGCGCATGTGAAATTTCATTCAAATCGGACTAAGGGTCATACCACTGTGCGCCGGTGGCATCATCGGACTTTATTTCTTAAAAAAATAAGCCGGAGCTCGTGTTTCGGTTAATAGAAATCGTTACCGCACCATGATCTGTTTATTTTTGCGTTTGAAAATATGGATGACATTGATCCAGGACATTGACCTATTTTTGAAATGAATAAGGGCTTAATGTGTTGAAAAAAAATTATCGATTAAATAACATTTTGAACTTTATTTAATCGATAATTTTTAGTTAATATTTCGAGACTTTTGATTTGTTTACATCTCTCACAAAAATGTTGAATTCACACGGTTCCATTATATGTGAAAGTAAAAATTAAATGGTCCATGTATGTAATGGCATCACGTGAGAACGGCTAGAGCGATTTGGCTGATTTTTTTTTAATTCGATTCGAAATTTTCAGGAGATGATTTGTAAAGAAAAAAAATTCCGAAACTCGGAAATTTTAAGTTTTTAATATATTGCCTCTTTTCACTTCTCATTTTTCTTAATAAGTTAAATTTTTTGGAAAAACTTGAAGAACTAACATTAGTTAATAGTTACTAGTCAGCTCCCAATAAGCACCAAAGCCTCAAAAATTCAAGCACTTGAATATTTTGTTGGAATTTGACTTGAATGCAAATGTAATTATGATTTAAACTTGAAAAATATTTGAAAAATTTTATATTTGTGAAGCATTTTCCTTTTTACTGGAAAATGCTATTGAAATAAAGTGTAATACAACTGTAATTCAATTGATTGACTATAATTCAAGGCTTTAATTGTACTTGCTTACAACTTGAATTCTAGTAAAAATGCTTATTTGGCTAGTATTGAAAAATAATGAGTCGGACTACTTGTTATACTTTGGTTTTTAATGTACTATTATATTAATCTGTAAATATCTAAAGGACGGATTTGAGTTATTAAAATATATATGTACCACTACTTATTATTAAAATTTATCAAGGCAACATTATTAATATATACTCCAAATTGTAATAAAAAGTGAAGTTTTCAGTTTTATTTCTTAAAGCTGTCTTTAGACGGCAGTATTTTATGTAAAGGATTTTTTAAGGTTAATTGGTTGGGTTGTTTATGATATTAATAAAAAATAGGACGGAGGTGTATTTGTAAAATCTATTTAGGCACCTAGAATTCTTCTTAAAAAACTTATTTTCTATTATTCGTTGTTAAATAAATATTAAAAATTCATAAATGCTTTCACAGCATTAGAAGAATTTTCCATAGATGCATGTCTTTGTTTAATAAAAATATTGTCGGCAGTTATAATATCTAAAGGACGGAGCTGAAATTAAAAACAAAAACATGAAAACCTTAAAAACCAACTAAATTAAATTCAATATAAATTACCTTTAAACAGTGATGAGCCTCAATTTTAAAATCCTTATACATGGCGATTCTTTGTAAAGCTCTAACCGAGCGTATACGTTTCTGGGCATCAAATTCCAAAAGACGTTTTAAAACATCCTTAGCCTCATGGCACAAACTGTCCACTTCTTCAGGTAAAAAATCGGCCAAATCATGTAATTTGGTTGTACAGTTTTCAGCATTTAATACATCTTTGCTGCTGTTTAAATTAAAATGCCCTGCATTATCCAACTGATCTTTGGGTTGTTGTAAATGTTCGGGTAAATTTATGGTAATAAATTGTCTAATATCAGGACTCTAGAAATATAAAAATAATAGCAAACAATTAATAATTTTTCTCAGTGCATTAGTGTTTATTGCACCTGCTATTAAAAATCTCTTAAACATAAACTTAAACTTCCTTTTTATATTTTATTCTTTGATATTTCTTTTTCTTTCTTTCTTTTTTTTTGCTTTAACGATCATTTACTATTTATAACTTCAACCAGAATTGTTAGTGTCTAAACTAAAGAAGAAAATCTATTTTTATAAGCAATATTTTAAGAACAAACACAGAACACACTATCACCATCATCTTGTGGTTGGACTTATATAACCTATGTGTGCTGGTCTTTAGAAAACTTCATATGTGAGTAGACTGGCAATCATGTTTAAAATTATTAATTGCCATTATAAATGGCAAAACAACTTTAAAGACTTCATGTACGATCGTACGTACATACGATCGCTCGTTCCCTGTTTACTTCGAAATGGAGTGGAAAAAGTTAAAAAAGAGAAAAGAAAAATGAAAAATTTTAAAAATAAAATACCTCATAAATGAAAATGATTGTAAAATGAAGATCTTGTTAAAAGATTTTGTTCTTTAGTCCTTTTTTCAACGCTGTTTGGTTGTAATAATATTTTTATTATTTTTTTATATCATTTTTTATATTTGTGTTGTTATGTTAGCATCTTGATAAGATGATGATGCCTTTTAACTTCTAGTATATAATCAAGTGTACCATCAAAGCTTTAAACTACAAATTAGCATATAATTTTTTTCTTCTTCTTCTTTAATTAATAGTTATTTTATAATGATCACATGTGAAGCTTCCTCTTTTCTATAACTATGATCGTAGTTATAATTGTTAGCAGACGTAAAGTTAAAAATATCAAACATGTTGGAATTCAAACTGTTTTAATTATAAAATCAATAACGAAATTATACGACTAATTCTACAAATGAAAACATTGAGATTTTTAATTATCCAATTATTAGGGTTGTCTTTTGGTTTTCATTTCATTCATAATTAGTAATAAATTATTTTTATTTTAAAAAATATTTAAGGAATTGATCATGAATAAAGTAAAATTTAATATACAAATTCAATTATCCCACAAATTTTAAAATAATTTTCTATAATACTTTAAAAAGTTACCATAAAATATAACGTAATTCATTAATTAATTGTTAAATGTACAAAAATAATCCATCTTCTATATCTATCTATCTCTATATATATAAAAATGTAATGTCATCACGTGAGAACGGCTGGAGCGATTTGGCTGATTTTTTTTATTCAATTCGAAATTTTCAGTATTAAATGGTTTGTAAAAATTAAATTCAAAAATTCCGGGTAAAACTCGGAAATTTTTTTGTTGAGTACAGTCAACTATAATAAAAATATCTCCCTAAAGTATGCAGTCCAAATTTATATATTTTATTTGCAAATAAATAACAACAGGCAGGTTTTTGTGGGTTGGAGAAACTTGAAGAACTAACATTAGTAAATGCTACCGGGCGAAGACGGGGCGGTCAACTAGTAAAATATATTTTTCTTGTGCAGATGAACTAACTCAGAAAATAAAGACTTCTAATATTTAGGGGTTCTCATATAGTACTTATTGGAGTCCATAGAGTACGGAAAACTTATAGTCCAACTTACTATATCCATATATACATCGTTACAAATATCATTAGATATCCATATTGTCTATATTAATGACTTAGTAATCCAGATATAGATAGTCCAAAAATCGAGGTTGTCCCGGTTTTTTCATATACATTGGAATGACAAACTTATGTATATTGCCACTCATGGTGAATGAAGGATATAAAAAAGTGGTTTATTGAATTTCGTTGTGGCCTCCGATCGATGGATTCATCATGAATTTTTTCAATTATTTCGGGTGCAGCGAACTCAACTGGATGTCCAGAACGTACGGTATATTTCGTGCTTGTACGGCCGCAACGAAATTCACTAAACCACTTTTTATACCCTTCACCATGAGTGGCAAGGGTATATATAAGTTTGTCATTCCGTTTGTAATTTCCACATTTTTCATTTGCGACCCCATAAAGTATATATATTCTGGATCGTTATAGATAGCGGAATCGATATAGCCATGTCCGTCTGTGTGTTGAAATCAAATTTCCGAAGCCCCCAAATAACTTACATACACGATTCATACATCAATATCTCCGAAATTCTTCCGACTCGGTCGCTATTTAAAATCGAGAAAATCGGTCCACAAATGGCTGAGATATAAGGAAAAAACTAGGACAACCTCGATTTTTGACCTATATCTGGATTACTAAGTCATTAATATAGACAATATGGATATCTAATGATAGATATTTCAAAGACCTTTGCAACGACGTATATAAAACCATAGTAAGTTGGACATACAATGGGTCAAAATCGGAAAAAAATATTTTTTAACCCGAATTTTTTTTTCATCAAAAAAATTTTTTTTTGTCATAAATTCTTTTTTCAAAAAAATTAATTAAAGAAATTTAAAAAAACTTTTTTTAAAAAAAAACAATTTGGAAAAAAAGAATTTTAAAAAAATTTTAAAACATTAAAAAAAAATGTTGATTTTGTTAAATAAAAATATTTAAAAAAAAAAAATTTAAGTATAATTTGGTGAAGGGTATATAAGATTCGGCACAGCCGAATATAGCTCTCTTACTTGTTTACCATTGAAATTGATGATAGAGAGTTCCCTTAGTAATAATCAAGCTTAGCCTTGGTATTAGTGATGGTTTTTTTTCGTAAAATATAGAGCAGACGAAATTCACTTTTTTCTATCTTTTCCTCAAGTTACGGTAGTCTGCTATTAATAGCTGTCAAACACAAACAAAATGACGCAGCTGGTTCAACTGACAGATGCCAGTTGACAGGAGCAGTGTTGCCCTTTCAGTTAAGAGGCGGGAAATTAAAAAAAAAGTCACGAACTTATTGAGCCGCCTTGAACCGATCCTTACAAAAGTTAGTAGAATGATTTTGGTTGTTTATGTCCAATTTCATCACGATATTAATTATTATAAGACAATTATGAATGTTAAAGTCATTTTCAGAGGGAGACCTTGTTTGGGCACTAGGGACAAATATTTTACGATTTTCGCCATACTTTACAATAATTTCAGAGTACTAAGAACCAATTTGTTCAAACTTTTATCATAATTGCCGCATAATCAACATATTTATGACTGCTCAAACAGTATTCCGAAGCGACATTTGTATGGGGGCTAATTGAAATCATGCACCGATATTTCCCATTTTCAATACCAAACAAACTTTATCAACAGAGAATTTTGGCTCTTTCGTGTTTTCAACAGACAGGCAGACAGACAGACGGACGTGCATAGCAAGATCGTCTTAGAATCTTATGAGGACCCAGAATATGTATACTTTTGTGGTTCTGCGATGAATATTTTGATGTGAATGACAAAATCAATATACCACCCATCACCATCAAGGGTATAAAAAATGTATATAAATTCAATAGGATTCGTCCTTGGGGCATTAGATTTTAATATTGCGAACTGTAGTTTGATTACAGGGACGCACATCGCATAATCGACTCAGATCTGTGATCCTGATCGGATTGGTATACTTTAAAGTGGATGTTGGAACAATATCACTAACAGCACTAACCCAATAGACCCTCCTCACTATGGTGGTGTAGGATATAAAAACAAGTCATTTTGTACGTACACATACTTTATGTAGCCTTGTAAAGAATCATGAAAATAAATCTCATCTATATCATCATGATTGCACTCCATTTAAGCTTTCAAAAAAACTGAGCTTCTGGTATTAGTATCAGTATTTTTCAGATCTGGCTAACATTTGTTTCCTAGATCGAATAATGAAGCCATAACGGAAGCGCAGCCCTAATTTAATGACATTTCTATTGTATTTTAGAAATCAAAATATTAATTGTTTCGAACTCAGTTCAATAATTCAAAACATTAATTTATTAAACTGACAAAACGTACACAAACCAATAAACTTTAAAAGCTAGATTTAAAATATCAAACTAAAGTTTATAGCCAAATAAATTCGTTTTCTATTAAAGTCATAAAACAAACGCTTTAAATTTAATTGTTATTTAATTTGATTTCATCGACAATATCACCATCATCACCATCATCACCACAACAGCATAAACGATTTTCAAATTAACCGGAAATTTATTTTCTATAACACTATACATACATACGCTTAAAACTTCTTGAGATTATTTATTGTATATAATTTTTTAAGCCATTATTTTCCACTTTTTTGTTGTTTGTTGATTTTGAAACAGCGACATTAAGAATATATTAGCCTTATTTTATAATAAACAAAACACTTGACAACGACTTTGGCGTGTCTGAAGCACAATTAAGCCCCAGCTAATGTCCTCATCCGAAAAATCCATAAAATGCACAAAACAACACCAAAACATACATACTTACGTATGTTTGGATGTTTGTATATTTGCGAACAATGCGCAGGAGCACATTTACACGCAACTCTCTGATAAAAAGCAATAAATGAAGTTAAAACCCATGAAACAAACAAATCTACGAGTTGTTAAGGTCTAGGTCGTAATTTCTTCAGACTGTAAGACAGACATTTTGCAAAAATATGCTTCTTTTTTTTTGACTTGGTTTTGTTTGATTTTTGTTCAACTCTCTGTTTGGCTGTTTAGCAAACATGCAACATTTGTATAAACACTATGATTTACAGTGGTGATCATAAGTGTAGAGAGTATTTGAAATACATACAAATTAATGGAATCTAGTTTATTTCCTTTATACTGTCTATGCTTAAATTTCACATTTTATAACACACCACCCTGCTTTTAAACCTTATGTTATTTTTATTTAAACTCCACTGTAATTCAAGTAGTTTTTTATTTTTTATTATGCACTTTGTTGTAGTTGCAACAATGATGATGATGATGACTTTGAATAGTGTTTAATTGCAGGCAACAAAATAGACAACAATACTACAATAAAACTGCAACAAACAAACAAAAAAACACAACAACAATACAAAAAAAATTATGCAAATCCAACCCAACAAACCACAATGTGAATTAAAATTCTTATTAAGGAGTGAGATCGAAAAATTCTTAACACACGTTTTTCATTACATTTTTTAACCCAAGTATTATTTGAATTTTTTTTTGATCAAGTTACCTTTGAAAAACATGTCAGTTATTATGTGTAATGTCAATTATATTAATTTTTTTGTTAATCTGATTAAAATGAGTGACCAGAAAAAAGTGCGTACTGAAATTATTAAATATTTTCAACAAAACCCAACTTGGTCTTACAAAAAGTTGGCCAAGCATACAAAGGTCTGCCGTCAAACTGTTTCCAATGTTATTAAACAGTACCGGGAGAACTTGTCAGTTGATAGAAAACCTGGTTCAGGTAGAAGGAATGGTCCACATGATGTTTCTAAAGCCAAAAAAATAGAACGCATTTTCAAAAGAGCTCCCAACACATCCGGTAGGAAAGCAGCCCGGTTAGCTCAGTGCTCGGACTATTTGGTACGAAAAGTTAAAGCTAATGCAGGTTTAAAAACATACAAGGCTCAAAAAGTTCCTGACAGGAACGCTACTAAAAATTTAGAGGCCAAAAACAGAGCACGGAAATTGAAGTCAAGTTTTATAAAAAAATATTCTTGCTGCATAATGGATGACGAAACGTATGTTCTGGCAGATTTTTCGCAACTTCCAGGTCAAAAATTTTATGTTGCTGATGCTCGAGGGAATGTTGAAGAAAAGTTTAGGACCCAAAAGCAGACAAAATTTCCCAGAAAGTTCTTGGTATGGCAAGCAATATGCAGTTGCGGCAAAAGAAGCCACTCATTTGTTACAACGGGCTCTATAAATACCGAAATTTACATCAAGGAATGTTTACAAAAAAGGCTGCTTCCATTCATAAGACTTCATAATGTGTCCACTTATTTTTGGCCTGACTTGGCATCCTGTCACTATGGCAAACAAGCCCTTGAGTGGTACAAGAACAATAATGTGGTATTTGTACCAAGAGAGGCAAATCCTCCAAACTGCCCGGAGCTAAGGCCAGTGGAGAGATATTGGGCTCTTGTTAAAAGAGAATTGAAGAGTACAAAAAAGGTGTCCAAAAGTGTGGTAGATTTTAAACGGAGATGGACTACATGTTCGAGCAAAGTGACAGAAAGCACTATAAAAACGTTAATGGAAGGGTTTCCGAAAAAGGTTCAAAATTTCATCACTAGTGATTAAAACTATAAAAATAATTTTTTTTGTAAATTGTAATAATAATTTCAATCAAATAAAAAAAAAATTAAAGCTGTAAGTTTAGTGGTTTCTTTTTTATAAACATATATGTATGTTAAGAATTTTTCGATCTCACTCCTTATTACTGAAATGTCATGAGTATTTTTTTATTTTTTTTTTTTTCAAAACAATTTTTGACATCAACAATCATCATCAAATTAGTGAGCTGCATAATAAGTGCATTGCGAGATATTTGTTTCGATATAATTTTGTGAGTGAATCACGATCAAAAAAAAAATAGTAGTTGGATATTTTTTAATTGTATTATTTACAAATAACTAAAGTAGATTTATAGAAGCAGCACAATTATAAGAGCTTGAGCTATTAAAGCAATTAAAATGTTTAAAAATACATACAATTTCAATAAATTCTATTTAGACAAATGATGTTGCTCAATATAATGCTTTTATGCAATTGTTAAATTCTCATCCTGATTTAATTAATTCAAGCCTAGTTTATTGCTCTAAAATTTGAGTAAGCTGAGTAGGTCCGTCTCTGGCATAAACAAATTTCTTTAATAGATTGTAGTAAATGTTGCTCAACACTTGTTCCCCCAATAACTACAGTAATAAGCAGGGAAACCGGAAATATGCACTAAAAAAGCGTTTTAAGCGCTTTAAATATGCAGTAAAAACTTTAAAATATGCTCTTAAAATTTAAAAAATATGCT
Organism: Calliphora vicina; assembly: GCF_958450345.1. Lineage (NCBI taxonomy): Eukaryota > Metazoa > Arthropoda > Insecta > Diptera > Calliphoridae > Calliphora > Calliphora vicina. The sequence goes on along the minus strand of NC_088783.1, from coordinate 12,430,049 downwards.
CTTAAAAAAACAAACTTTTACATAATTTTTAACCAAAAAATATACTTTTATTTAAAAAAAATCAATACAATTCATTTCTAAAAAGGTAAAGTAAAGTAACATAAAATAAATAAAAAGGTAAAGTAACATAAAATGAGCAAATTTAAAAGACAATATTTCTTTAACACTTAGAACGGTTAAGTTTGAATTAGAACTAAAATGGTGGCGCTATTATTAAAATAATGCTTATTTTATATTAAAAAAAGCCATCTATTTTTCAATTTTGAATTTCAAACACCTGTGACAGAACAGCGAAAAATAAGTAAGACAAAATTTGTTTTTGATAAAGTCAAAATATGCTATTAAACAGTAAAATATACTCTAAAAACGCAAAAATATGACATAAATATGCTCTTAAAACAAATATATGCAAACATATGCATTTAAGGGTAAAATATGCAAAAATATGCACTAACAAATCGATGCCAAAATTCTTAAATAGTTCTGAAACGTGTAAATATCTTATCCATGTGCTCATTAGACTCACCAGAAAAACAGGCATTTGCATATTTTGGTGTCCCTGGTAATAAGCATAACAATGTGTGTAATTTCTTGAGTCATGGAAATATAACCAAAAAAAAAAAGACCCGTGTCTCCCAGTTTTTCCCAAAGTCATGCACTTTTTATGGGCCCCCAACGATTTGGGCCCTTGGTGTCATTTTAGCAAAAAAGTGATAATTTTCTCAGGTTCATATCTTTCAAACAGTTCGAATTTTGATTTACACTCTGAGGCAATGTTGTAGCCCTTGTCATAAAGAACAGAGAAAATTGTGAACATATAAAATCACAGAAGCTTCATCTTCAAGATCAAAATCGACAATAAGAATTTAAAAAAAAAATATTTTTTTTTTACCTTTTTGCCCCTGTTCAGGTCCATAGGTAGCAAACCGTTCAAAATTCAAGGAAACAATCAACTACAAAAATGTACTTAAGATCTCAATAAACAACTTTCTAGAATATATGAACTTCCTAAGAATGATTATTAACACCGTTTAGGTAGGTCAATATAAGTTAGTAAGAAAAATCTAAATGAATTAAGTGTTTTATGCAATTAAATTATTATAAACTAAAGCATACTTTTAGGCAGCTTAAAAAAATGTATTTCTAAATTTATTTCGAATTTTTTAAAGTTTTTTGCGACTAAGGTAGCCATGTTATATTATATATCAATAGAAAGGTGATTTTGTCTATTTTTCAAAAATATATATAACTTTTGACAATTAAAAAATTCATGGAATACTTTTTTGAAAAATATAACAAAAAATGCTTTTTATTAGTTTTTTCAAAGATAAACTTTTTAAATTTGAAATTAAATTTTTATTTATGAATATTTTTTAATGAAATTTTACAATTATATAGATTTTTCTATTAAAAAATTAAAAATAAAAACAAATTTTGAAATTTGTACTCAGGAATCCAGCAATTCCAACAAAAAATATTTTGAAAATCCCAAAAATACGATTTTTTAGTTTTTTGGGTTATCGGAACGCTTTACAAAATAATTAAGAAACCTTTGGCCATCTAAAATGGATTACTATATTTTGATATCGACTATGCGATTTGAGAATTATTGCCCTAAAGTTTAATTTTACATAAAAAATAGGTGTATATTGGATGGACTTGGTCCCACAATTTTCAAATTTGTTTTTATTGAAAATATTTAATGTAAAGTTAGATTTTCAAAAAATAAGTTCCTAATAGGGCCCATACACAACACCATCATTATTGAGCAATGAAGTGATTGTGCAATTAAGCTTGAAGCACATATTACCCCAGCATGCTGGTACAAAATAATTTTTTTTACCAAAAATTGTGTGGAAAAGTTTGTAATGAATAATGATAAACAAAAACGAAAAATTATCAAAAAAAAAACGTGTTTGCATGAAGAAATGGTTAGAAAACAAAGGAGAACTAGGACACACTAAACTTCTAAAAGAAGATGGTACATTTTTCTTCTCTGGAAAATTCCTGATCTTCCAAAAATGGAGTTTATCGTAATACCACAACGAAGACTCCAAAACATCATCTGTTTCTGCAGTATTCGAAAAACGTTGATTTTTTTACCATTCTTGCTCTTGGCCCACCTCTTTCTATTGTTCTACCATTTTATTGTAGCATTGGTTTTTTAATTCATAGGCAAGGCATTGTTTTATAAACTTCGATAAATTCTCCCCAAAATATTTTTTTCTTTGGCATTCATATTTATTTTTTGATGTTTATGTCTTGACGATTTAAATTTTATGATCTAATTTTACAACACACGATTCAATCATGCTGGTTCAATCAAAAAATATCAAACTATTTTTGATAAAGCACCAGCCGCTGGTACAATCACACCACAAGCTCATACACGATCAATCAGCTGGCACAATCATTTGATTGCAGAATCAGTGATTAGAAATTTTTTTAGATAAGAAAAAAAGTACTTTTTTCACAAAACCTAGGGAATAATCGCCTTTTTAAAAATTTTAAATGCAAATGCATATAACTTTCCAATAAACGCCAAAGCCCCACAAATTCAAGCCCTTGAACATTTTGTTGGAATTTGACTTGAATGCTTTAAACTTGAAAAATATTTGAAAATTTTTAATATTTTTCAAACAAATAACATATGGTTTGAATTTATGTTTCCTTTTTACAGGATAATGCTAATGAAATAAAGTGTAACACAACTGTTATTAAATTGCTTGACTATAATTCAAGGCTTGAATTACACTTGCTTTCATCTTGAATTCCAGTAAAAATGCTTATTGACTTTGTGCGTCAGCTTCTTTTTCGGAAGCAGTTATTTTGTCAAATTCTGTTGATTATTTTATAAACTTCCAAGGAATTATATTTTTTTCTCAAGAATAATTTTAATGAAATTTTGAGAATTTTGGTAGTTTCTACCAAAATCTAATTTTTATTTTCTTTACTGTTTTTATTTATTGTCTACAAAGATAATTCAACTCAATTTGCATGCATTAGCGCCTCTATAAAATGATTACAGTTTATTTTTTATATTTTTTTCATTAAACAATTGTTCGCAAGTTTTTGTACTTTTTTAACTTATAAATAATTTATAAGTTGTTCACTTGTTATTTAAATATGATTCATTTATATCATTAATTATTGTAGTAGAAATTGAATGTTAATAGTAGCAGCAATAATTTTTTAAGTAGCAGTAGTTTTTATATTCAGTATATCTTTTTTTTGAAAAAATCTTTTAATTTGCGTAATTAGAGGAATGATAATTGAAAATATATTTTATTTGTAAAACAACGATTTAAAAAATGACGTTCATTATTTGCTAAGGAAATGCCTAAAGAAAGTAGAGTGATAGATTTAATTACGTATTTATTTAGTTATTTAGTTAAATGTAAAGAGGGAACACTGAATTCTAGGGATATCAGAGTATGGGGTGAATTTATAATGATGCAATATTTAGTACAGTTACATAGCCAATATTCCATGTATAATATATAATTAATTCCATAAATTACATAGTATTTTGTAGCAATTTTTTACAGTTTTGAATACAGATCCATAAATAAACATTATCTAAACTTTATACAAAAGTAAACATATATGTACTCGTATGTAGTTTTATACAATAGTTTCTCATTGCAGATAGTTGAGGAATTGTAACCAAACAATATCAAAGAATGTCTAAATATCTTTTTAAGCTAAATGTTAAGTGGGGTCAATATGTTTTTTTCAATGGGCTCAATAAACTTAAATTTTTCCTTTAAAGATTGCTTTCAAATAAAATGGTTTCATTACTAAGGCAGCAAATACATGCCATCGCAGTAAAACCATTAAGAAATTAAATAAAATCAATATTTTTAGTTAAAAAATGGTCCAACGATCCAAACTACTCAAAACAACGACCAAGTTAAAGACAAACAGCAATGCCCAAAACAACTATACATATATCTATCTATATATATAAAACGCAAAAAATGTTTTTACCTTTGTCCGTTAGCGATTAGCTCCAAAAGGAAATTTTCTGAAGACGGTTTTAGATACCTATAATACTATATACGTCCATTCGGTACATTCGTAAAGCCGATTACCATATTATCCAACACAAACATTTTTCCCAAATATGAACTTTTGAAAATTTTTATGTCTTGAAATTATGTAGGTACCCCATACGATGTGTAGGTCCACTAAGATGGGACTTTTGGATATTGGAATTTTAAGGGGGTAAAAATGGGTAAAACCGGGTATCTCCGGCACTAATAAACCTAGCACTAAAAGGCGAACTTAAACTACATTTATGCAAAAAAATAAGTGAACAGGTAGGTGTGTGGAACTTTTTGATTTTAGTACTTTTTTTGTATCCATATCCAAGAAATTTTATTTAAATGTAATTGTAGTCTTCTAAAAAAATTAAAATGGATTTTTTGAAATTTGAAAGTATAACTGATCACTCTTTTTGGAACTTTGTTGTATAATACAACGTATACAAATGTTTATTATAAAACCCCTTTATTAATAAATAATTTTTAGCGTAGTAGGACACGCTGTACAGTGGTTTCCCTTATATGAACAAGCGGTCAAATATCAATATTTCCAAAAATAAAAAAGCTAGGGTCTTCAAAATTTATCATCTCATAGCATGTCCGAACAGAACGTTTGCATATTTTTAGGAAAAATATAAACAACTATAGTCACAGTAGCCATTTGATCCTTGAAGGGTAATCTATCTATACTTTTTTTTTAAAAAAAAATAGTAAAAATACTACTTTTTTAAAAAAAGGAGTAGAATTTCTACTTTTTAAAAAAAATGTGTAGAAATACTACTTTTTAAAAAAAGGAGTAGAAATACTACTTTTTTAAAAAAAAGGAGTAGAAATACTACTTTTTTTTAAAAAAGGAGCAGAAATACTACTTTTTAAAAAAAGGAGTAGAAATACTACTTTTTTAAACAAAGGAGTAGAAATACTACTTTTTTTCAAAAAAGGAGTAGAAATACTACTTTAAAAAAAAAGGAGTAGAAATACTACTTTTAAAAAAAAGGTGTAGAAATACTACTTTTCTAAAAAAGGAGTAGAAATACTACTTTTCTAAAAAAGGAGTAGAAATACTACTTTTCTAAAAAAGGAGTAGAAATACTACTTTTTAAAAAAGGAGTAGAAATACTACTTTTTAAAAAAGGAGTAGAAATACTACTTTTTAAAAAAGGAGTAGAAATACTACTTTTTAAAAAAAGGAGTAGAAATTCTACTTTTAAAAAAAAGGTGTAGAAATACTACTTTTTTAAAAAAGGAGTAGAAATACTACTTTTTTAAAAAAATTAGTAAAAAAGGAGTAGAAATACTACTTTTTAAAAAAGGAGTAGAAATACTACTTTTTTCTAAAAAAGGATAGAAATACTACTTTTTTATAAAAAGAGGAGTAGAAATACTACTTTTTTAAAAAAAGGAGTAGAAATACTACTTTTCTGAAAAAGGAGTAGAAATACTACTTTTTAAAAAAGGAGTAGAAATACTACTTTTCAAAAAAAAGGAGTAGAAATACTACTTTTTTAAAAAAAGGAGTAGAAATACTACTTTTCTGAAAAAGGAGTAGAAACACTACTTTTTTAAAAAAATTAGTAAAAAATGATTAGAAATACTACTTTTTTTTAAAAAGGAGTAGAAATACTACTTTTTAAAAAAAGGAGTAGAAACACTACTTTTCTAAAAAAGGAGTAGAAATACTACTTTTCTAAAAAAAGGAGTAGAAATACTATTTTTTTTAAAAAAGGAGTAGAAATACTACTTTTTTAAAAAAAGGAGTAGAAATACTACTTTTTAAAAAAGGAGTAGAAATACTATTTTTTTAAAAAAAGGAGTAGAAATACTACTTTTCTAAAAAAGGAGTAGAAATACTAATTTTTTAAAAACAGGAGTAGAAATACAAATTTTTTTTAAAAAAAGGAGTAGAAATACTACTTTTTAAAAGAGGAGTAATAATACTACTTTTTTCAAAAAAAGAAGGAGAAGAAATACTACTTTTTTTTAAAAAAAAGGAGTAGAAATGATACTTTTTAAAAGAGGAGTAGAAATACTACTTTTTTCTAAAAAAGGAGTAGAAACACTACTTTTTTTTAAAAAAAGGAATAGAAATACTACTTTTTTAAAAAAGGAGTAGAAATACTACATTTTTCTAAAAAAGGAGTAGAAATACTACTTTTTTCTAAAAAAGGAGTAGAAATACTACTTTTTAAAAAAAAAGAAGTAGAAATACTACTTTTTAGAAAAGGAGTAGAAATACTACTTTAAAAAAAGGCATACTACATTTCTGAAAAAGGAGTAGAAATACTACTTTTTTTAAAAAAAGGAGTAGAAATACTAATTTTTTAAAAACAGGAGTAGAAATACTACTTTTTTTAAAAAAAATTAGTGGAAATACTACTTTTTTAAAAAAGGAGTAGAAATATTACTTTTTTAAAAAAAAAAAAAAAAAAAGAATAGAAATACTACTTAAAAACAATGATTTCAGACATTCAATGAATGATTTAGAAGCAGCGTCTTGAAAAACGTTTGTTGCCGTCGTGAAAAATTTTCTTTGGAAATCGGAAGGACGGAAATTATAAGGAATTAATAATAAAGGATTTAATAAGCTTTAAAAATCTGCACAAACATTTACACAAGTTTCCAGAATATCTAGGATCATATAGCGAAGAGTAAGCAGAACGTTCCATCAAGATTTAAAAGTGATGGAAGATACTCGCAGATACCAAGGTCGCTGGGAAGAACATAGGATGGCAGATTACTGTTGGTGTATCGCAGTGCAATGTCCTAAGTATAATTTAATAAAAGGTTGTAAAATCGTTTATTTTCGTTCTTTTTTACCCCTCAGGAGATGGTAAGCCCTCATTAGTCAACTGCTAAAAACTTATTTTATATTGAAGATTAAATAAAACTTTTTTATCGACATTGAACAAGTAATTTAGACAGTAACAGCCTGAAAGGCATATTCTGCTCCGCTACTGTCATTATCAGCAATATTCAATGGTCAAGGATCTCGTTCGGAAATAGTTGTGAAATCATTATGGAACCATCATCTACATATGTTTACAAGAGATCTTGTACAATTTATTTCTGATAATTGGAGATGTGTCTAAATAAGTTGAAAGAAAAACAGAAAATGTCACACAATTTCCATTCCATTGATATAAAATATGTCTGTTGTAAATCCAAAATAAATAATCATAATATGCAAATACGAAAAACCATAAAAGATAATAAATAAAAAATAATAATAATTTGAATTTATGAAGGCTATTGAACATAATACTCGTACTAACAACTTAAAACGCCTTTAGTTAATAGTTGAAAAACATTAAACTTAACTGACAGACAGACAGATAGACTGACGTAGGGACTGGCAATTAGATTAATGTTTAATTTAGCTACCAAACATTATTCATCCATCACAAATCTTAAAACAAAATCATGCAAATCATTAGTAATTATTGATGGCGTTTAGCCAGCCATTAGCACAGGTCTATTGAGATAAATGATAATATTTCGATTTTAACATTTTGTTTTTTTTTACTAGTACAGTGCAGTAGAGGAAGGGAATTTGTTTGTACAGTGTTTTTCACGATCAAAATGGTTAAACTTTGTTTGAGTGGCTGTTCTGTATCTGTAGCTGTGATTTTTGTTTTGTTTTTTTCCCAGTGATTTATGATTGTTGCATCTTAATGATAATGAAGATGATTTTGCAATTAAATTTATCTTATTTTTTCATTGTTTTTAGCTTCTAAAGTTTTAACAAACTGTTTTTTTATTTTGAACTTTTAGAATATTTCAAACATTTTGTTTTGGAATTTTCGGTTACGAAATAATAACAAACAAAAAAAACTATTATAAAAACAGTTCAAGTCTAATAATTTAAATGATTATAGGAAATTTTATTAAGTTTTATGAATTATAATTTAGAAATAAAATTCAAATTTAATTAATTGATTAAAATAAAAGAAATTTCAACAAATTATTAACAAAAAAAAATTAGAGAAAATCATTTGTAATAAACTGCTAAAGTTGTACATAGTTCGCAAGTTGTACTACTTTTACTTCTTTGGATTGTTTGCTTGAAACTGATATGCTTAGAAAATATAAGTAATAATTTAGTTTTTAGTTACAAATGAAAAAAAAAAAAACTTAAAAATTATATAGCTTTTTTTATACTTATGTATCTGGAGGATAAACACTTCCATAAGTTCTAAAAGTACTGAATCAAAGGTCATGTTATAAACTATTCTGTTTATAAAGCTTGTTATTTGTTCTTCTAAAGTTATTTATTTGACTCTGTTATTTTGTGTGTAATTTTATCCAAGTTAGTAAAAACCATTTGAACGTTTAAAATAGATTTAACCAGTCATACAAGAACAAAAATACAACATTGTTGTTATAAAACATCAAAAAAGGACACATAAGTAAGACATAACATTCGAAATCGTTTTGTTCGTTTTAAAAAGTTGTAGGGAAATAGCCCAGTAGGAAATAGAACATTTTAAGTATACTATATTCCATTAATAACATTTTGAATTTATTGACCGGGGATATATACATAAATCCATATACTTTACTATTAAATTACAACAAAAATATGCACAGGTTCTCTCATACAACAATTCTGTTCGGAAACGCTTATAGTTTTTACTCGATCACTTTGTCTGATGATTTACGATATTCTTAAAGTTATATCTTCAAAAAAAAACATAAGTATTTGATTTTCAAATTGATTTTAACATTAATTCTCTTATTTAAAATACATATTATGTTTTACCATTAAAATAGACGAGACTTTTTGAAAAAAAAGTGTTCATTTTCTCAGGCTCATATCTTGTAAACAGTTCGGTATTTTGATTTACTCCCTGAGGCAAAGTTGTAGCCCTTGTCATAGAGAATAAAAATTGTGAACATATAAAATCAAAAAACCTTCATCTTCAAGATCATAATCGCAAAAAATAGAAATAATTTATTTTTAAGCTGCCTAATAGTATGCTTTAGTTTATAATAATTTATTAGTTTTTTCTTATTAACTTATTGACCTACCTAAACGGTGTTAAGAATCATTCCTAGGAAGTTCATATGTTCTAGAAAGTTGTTTATTGACACCTTAGGTACATTTTTGTAGTTGATTGTTTCTTTGAATTTTAGACCTGAACAGTGGAAAATAGGTAAAAAAAAATTAAATTGCAATTTTAATCTTGAAGATGAAGTTTTTTTGATTTTATATGTTCACAATTTTTGTTCTCTATGATAAGATTTACAACTTTGCCTCAGAAAGTAAATCTAAATTTCGAACTGCTTTCACGATATGGGCCTGAGAAAATGATCACTTTTTTGCAAAAATGACACCGAGGCCCCAAATCGTTTGGTCTTTTATCACGTAGTGATGTCCGTATATGTTTATTTTTTTTTTTGGAGTCGAAATAAAATGAGTTTCTTAAATCTAATTTTCCTACTGGTGCTGACCACATTTACGGGTAGCATCTTGATAATGATGAAGCAACAATTGTTTTATTGAAACATAAGCATTTGCCTTCTTTTGGTTTTGGTTTCAGTTTATGTTTAATTTTTTTTCCTTATTTCTTTAATGTTCTTCATTTCATGATGTACGTACGCATTTTGCTAGTTAGGCCTTTTGGTTCTTTGTTGTGTTGTGGTTACAATAAATATTTGTGTTGTAAGCACAATAAATTTTAAAGTCTTACCCCTTTTTGGGGATAATGGTAGTGAGTGCATTTTAGAATAATGTGCAGTGTATGGCAATGGAATGACTGAGGAACCGAACAAAAAAAACAGATAATGATGGTGATGACGATGACTTTGGTCAATAAGCAGGAATAGTATGGGCACATACATGTTGAGCGCAGCGCAAGTCTTTTATGTTGGTTGAGAGCCACCAAACAAGCCCATCAAGTAAGCAAAACCAACCAAAGTAAACGAAGCCAAACTGAATCATAAACTAAACTAAGCAGCAGTCATCTAAGAGCCAATAAAGGTAATTTGGTTTAAGAAGACATGATGGTTAATGGTGTTGGTGTTGGGGGGGGATAAAAGTGCAACACACCAACTGCACTGAAGAAGACTGCGTGCGGTGGTAGTTGACGTTTTGGTTTGGTTTGGTTTCACTTGGCGTTGTTGATGTTGATGAAGTTTATGAAACCAGAAAAATCTCAGTTTTCTTGTAGTGATGTGAGCGAGCTTCTTTTTCCCTTTTATGCTGCCATCAAAACCAAACAGCCATCCAGCCAACAAGCACTCCACAGATATGGCAAATATAATTCTTCGTTATTGGCCTTGAAGATCCTAAGCACGGAAAAAGAGGTCATTGTCATGGCATTACAACTTTTTAGCCAAAGTCAAAGCCATATTATGGTTGGGTTTTACCTCTCTGCCGGGCGTACGAACGAGTAAATAGTTAAATAATGTTCTGTTGTTTGGCTTGGAATCAATGTTTTTGTGGACGGTTGGTTGGTTGGTTGGCTAGTTGTTTGGTTTATTAAAAAGGGAAATCATTTAGGTTTTTTTCTCCTACTAGATCAAGAGTTTTATTTTGTTGTTGTTGTTGTTTAGTTCTTGTAATAGTCTATGATAGCAATTAGTAATTAAAGTTAAGTTTTTTTTGCCAACAATTGCAGAGTTTCGCTTATTTTCCCGCAATAATAAAAAAAGGGCTTCTGTTGAGTTCACTCAACAACTGACTGTTCAAATTGTCGTTCGTTCCTGGTCAACATCAACCATGTTTGGAATGGTTGTTTGCTGTTGCTGGGTTTATTTCCACCAGCGCACCATTGTTGGCTTCACATTAATTGAAATTTACATTTACGCGTTTTCTTTTTTCTAGTCTGTCTTCCCTTTCATACATATTATTTTGTAAAACAAAATCTGTAACTACTAGTGTTCTTTTTTAGTTTTTTTTTGTTGGTTGTAAGTTGATTTTCCAACGTGTTATTTACATGATCGTGAATGTTTAAAAACTGATTGTTAAGATAAATTAAGCTCAAACACACACAATTACCGGTACATTGGCTTTTTCTTCTTTCTGCAGCTAGATGATGATGATGATGGGGTGTATGGTTTTGTTTTTGCAACCATGTCAGTTGTTTGTATTTAAAGTTCTTCGTTTTATTTATTGCTGCCATTTCAATTTTAATAATTTCTTTGGGAAATTCAGGAAACATTTGCAAAAAGAACATTCATATTTCAAAAACGTCTCATAAATATTTAATTACTTAAGTTTACACATTTCACGCCATGTTAACTAAAGTTATATGTTTAAGATCAGGGGAAATATTATTAAAATTTTAATAATTTAAATTTTAACTTGAACTGTGTACAAGAAATTGTGCGTGCAAGTGTAATTGGAAACGATAGAAATTGTCTTGGAATAAACTTCTTACAAAGATTACATCAGTTAACTTTTGCTAAAGAATATGTTTAATTTAGAAAATAAAACCCTGCCTTTTTTAAAAAGGAAGAAAACATTAAAATTTAATTGAGAGCTTTAAAATTAATAAAGACCTTCTAAAACGTATGCAATTAAAGAATTTGCGTTAAAAAATAGTGCATAACTTAAGGCGATTTTATAATTTTAAAGCATATAATATAAAAAACAAGTAAGAGAGCTATGCCGAATCTTATATACCCTTCACCAAATTATACTTCAAAATAAACATTTTAAATATTTTTAGGTAAACAAAATTTATTTTTTTTTGCAGTTTTTTAATTTTTTGTAAAAAAAATGTTTTTTTGTTTTTTAAATTTTTTTAATATTTAGCGATAAAACACTTTTGGTGAAAAAAAAATTCGGGAAAAAAAATATTTTTCCGATTTTGACCCATTATAGGTGCAACTTACTATAGCCTTATATACATCGATGCAATGGACTTTGAAATATCTATCATTAGATATCCATATTGTCTATATTAATGACTTAGTAATCCAGATATACATAACGTTAAATTTGCATGATTTCTGCTGATAAATGAAGTGGGAGAGCAAAAATAGGTGCAATTCATAAAACGTGCAAAACTGAGTTTATGCGGGTTATTTTAATTTTTTCTTTCAAACTCTTTGAATTCATCTCATTTATTTTTGTTTCTTTACTCCTATTTGTTACGAATAAAATAATAAAAATAAAAATATTTTTTTTTTTTTGGATTTGCTTTTATAGTTTTTGTTTTTATGGATGACGGAAGTGTAGTGAACATGGACTCACTTCTGCTCGCCACTGTAGGTCAAAAATAGGTAAAAAATCGAGGTTGTCCTGGTTTTTTCCTCATATCTCAGCCATTTGTGGACCGATTTTGCTGATTTTAAATAGCAAACTTCTCGAAAGCATGTCTGACAGAATTATTAAAGATTTGGATCCCGAAGATATCTGGGGTCTTCAGAAAATTGATTTCAACAGACGGTTAGACAGCCAGACAGGCGGACATGGCTTAATCGACTCCGCTATCTATAAGGATCCAGAATATATATACTTTATAGGATCGGAAATGAAAAATGTAGAAATTACAAACGAACGGAATGACAAACTTAACAAGGTGGCGCAAAAGTAAACTTCCTATGTTTTTTGACTGTAATTAAAAAAATTATTGGTCAAATAAATATACCCTTCTCACGAAATATATACCCTTCAAATATATACCCTTCTCACGAAGGTGAAGGGTATAACAAGTTAGAAAGCAATATTCGGCTGTGCCGAATCTATAGCCTTCAGCAAAGTATACTTTAAGATAAAAATTGGAAAAAAAAATTTGGAGAAAAAATTTTCTTTGTGGAAAAATTATTTTTTTTGGAAAAAATGTTATTATTGAAAAAAATATCGGGTTACAAATATTTTCCCGATTGTGACCCATTGTTGGTCCGAATTACTATGGCGTTATATAGCTGTCCATATTTGAACAAGTTACGAGCTTTACAAAGTTTTTCACACCAGAGGTGGTCGACTTTGTCAGCCTGTATCTCACCTTATATTTTAACAGGGTGGTCATACATTTCATTTCCTGAAAGCTTATGTATTCCTGTATCATTCGTTCTTTTATCATTTTGCAACAGGGCTAGTAGTTTAGAAGATAAAGATTTATTAAAACTTTTTTTCGATCGACTTTGAAAAATAATAAATGATTTGTGAATCTCCTGAAGGCTTAAACCATAGAGAATTATACATAGAGATGAGACACTACTATTTGTCAAACAAAAATACAACAAAAAGTATGTTTGATACAACAACAAAATACATTGACTAGCATGAATTTTGTTGTTGCGAGAGATAGGTTTTTGACAACAGACTTAGGTTTTTGACAATTGCGTCTCGTCTCTATGTTACCCTATGGCTTAAACCATATAAAAATACATAGAACAGAAGAAGAGAGAAATATTAATGAAAACAAGTAATCAAAATTACTCTCTTTTCACACATATGTGTGATACAATAACAACCCAGTTGCAAAATTAGTCGTAGACGACAATATCTTTGACAATTTATGTAAGACATGTCTTATATCAGAGACAATTGATGACAAGATGAGCGACAATGTCTTGAATGTTGACGAAAAGTTGAGCGACATTGTCTTGAATATGATATTCTGTTAACTTATAGCTGAACTGTTCATTGTTATTGTATAAACGACAAACTGAGCGACATTTTCTCTCCTTTAGTTGTACACGATTTTCGCGACATTTGTTCGAAAAAGTCTTTGGCGATTTGTTCTGGCTGTCCCTCATATGTCGTCCACGAATATACATTGTCGTGCACCTATCATTGAGGATGTTTTGAAGACGTGGCCAATTGGGAAAATACATGACAATACATTAGGTTTTATGTTTTAGGCTCTCAGTTACTTATCTAGTTGTCATCTATGGCTTAAACATTTTAAATAAGTATTTCGTATTATGTATAGAAAACTTTCGAACTTGAGGATTAACCTTCTAAAGAAATCATTTTTCGGATCAATTCTCAGAAGAACAATTACCATAAAAAACTAGAAATTTTAGGATGAACTGTTTTTATTTAAATACCGAAATTCCTCAAATACGGAGCAAATGTTCCAAATATTATGGCGACCAACTTTGTGGCACCTCCCACTAATTCTCATGGCAAATACGAACCCATGTAAATACAAATCATCTCGGAAACACGTTCGTTCACTGTGTAAAATTTAATTAAGAAATCTGCAATCGTTTACAAGCAACCTAACTATTTCCAAAATGCAATGTGTAATCGGGTATTGAACCGTAAATTATTCGTAAATGAGTTATCTTTGTATCCAATTAGGTCGATTACAATTAAACGTCTCTTAGCATACACCTAGGGTACCTTCATAAATGTTAAAATAACTTGTGAAGTAACCAGCTAAGGATCTGATGAGATTTTCAGGAAACTGACTCATAGTAATCAATAAGTGCTTTAACATGTACATTTATTAACTACTTTAGATCAGCTGTCAAACTGTATTTTTGTATTAAATTAGAGCCAATTGACTTCCTGCTAGGACACGCTCATTAGAGTGTCCCTTGGAATTAAATTTTTGAATTGTTGAAACGGTACCCGCTGAAAACTTTCGTAATGACCTAAAATACCACCAAAAAAAAATTGTACCTTGTTCTAAGAAGGGCAACGACTTTCGATTTAGTTTTGAGGTGCATTTAAGGAGATTAAGTAATTACTTTTGCATTTTAATTTAAAAGAATCGAAATATGTACGTAATTGTCGTTCAAATGAGATATAAAAGACAAAAATTGGTTAAAAAATGTTAAAGTTATTAAAAAATCGCCAGGCCATTAACGTGTCTCAGGCCACTAGAACAAGAAATGTAGGAACAAAATTAACATATTTTGAGAAATATTAAAATAAAAGCTTATTTTTACTTAGTATATATCCATATTTACTTGTATGTGAGTTTTTATCTTCATAACATACAGTTAACCTATTCGAAGGTATAACCAAAAAAAATATTTTTTTTAACGGCAGTCCAATATCAAATTTTTAAAAATTTTGTTAAACTAATTTTAGAATTTTTTGATTATCAAATGGGGATTTATTTACAACATAATAGGAAATATAAACGTTTAAAAAATATGTCAATACCTCCTACAGTTTTTCCGTACCTGCGATTTAAATTTTGCGATTTTAGAGAAAAACTATTTTTTTGGCCATATTTTGGCGAATGAGCCGTGCCACGATAGTCTAGACGATAGTGAGCTGGACTATCAATCTAGGGGTTGTGGGTTCGATTCCTGCGAGAGACTCTGGGTGTTTCTGCAGACAAGCAAAACTCTTCGCAGTTTGTATTCGTTTAAAAAAAAATTAAATTACGAAAGATGTCAGCGGGTACCGTTTCAACATTTCAAAAAATTTAATTCTAAGGGACACTCTAACGATCATGGTTGCTAAAATCTACTGCTATCTTTACAAAAGATTTTAAATATATACCAACATTTGGAAATCCTACAAAAAAATTTCTATAATAAATTTAACCTTTGTTTAAGCACATGATTTCTATAACACATTGCACTTGACCAAATAAAAAAATCCGCAAGCAAATAAATCTATTTAAAGAAATTATATGGCATATACGAATGTCATTTGCATGGCATTTATTACTAAGCTAATAAATAGCTAAATTTAAATAACGTTTAAACGTTTAATAACACTAAATAAATATTTAAAATATTTAACAGAAAATCAAGCATGAAATTATGTATGATGCTGATTATTATCTATGATAATTATAATTTACTCATCATCATTTATTCATTTACTTATTCATTCATTCACTTACTTAGTTTTGAGTTAAATGCTTTAAACTGAAAACAATCAAATTGTTTAAAATTGTTCTAGGAAACCTGCTGCTGCTGGCTGTTATTAGTTAAAGAAGATTGATCAGGGTCATTTTCAGAGTATGATGTTAAGATTTGAACCAGTTTTAAGCTGGCTTAAGAGAATTTACACATAAAAAGGTTAACGCTCTATTAAATAGCCTAAGTTTTTTTAAAAAAATATATAATATAGCTAAATATTTATAACCCTTTGTGGACCAAGGCTTTAAATCGTTGAAAAAGTTTTATTTTTTTATAAAATTGGAGGACCTGCAAGGTACCGAAAGGGACCTGGTACCGTTGGGTCAGCCAAAAGATAAAAAACTCATAGATTTTCGTTTACATTTTATTAATATATTGATTAGTTTTGTAACTTTTATAAAATTTTCTATTACAAGTCAATTTTATGGTATTTTACGAAACAGTATTTTTCGTCATTACAACATAAATAAACCCCACAATGAGAATTATTGTGGGGTATGGGTAAGCGAGTTTGCGAATAGGCAAAAAATATATATTATTCCAAAGTTGATAGAGTACTTCAAAGAACTTTTGAGCAAAAAGGGTCAAAAAATGTTTTGTTTTCATTTTGTAAGCTTATTATTGTTATGGTACCTATAAGTACCGTCGGTCGACAAAGGGTTAAAGTAAGTCATAGGGGTTTTTGTTCATTACATACTATCATTACAAAGTTTATTAGATTTTTTTTAAAAACGTTTAAATTTAACTCACTCATGTCTAATCAAATGTTTATTTTATAAACGCTTAAAATCGTTAACTTAATATTTTGCCACTCTGCCTACCCTCTCTACTACAATTTAGCTATAGACAAAACCTACAATTAAATTCAAAGACACATAAAATTAATTGTTTAATAAATTGTTTATAACCGCAACATCCCCATTTTTTTTAAATTAAATCTTGAAAATTCAAGGAAAACTATAACCACGGTAATATAAATTTTTATTTGAAATTATAAATATGTACAAACAAAAGATAAAACAATAATTAATAAATAAATTTCTATTGAAATTAAAATTTATGCATGATATTTGTTGATACATGAATATTTAAACGTAATTGTGACTTTAGGGTTAAATTAATAAACAAATTAGAATATAAATGAGAAATTTTTAAAACCAAACAGTTTTTTAGAGGTTAGTGTAAAATGGAGATCGTAACAATTAATTATATTGGGTGAATGACTTAAAAATGAGGGACTTTTTTTAAATTTTTTGCTTTTATTTTGAAACATTTGTTCAATATTAATTTATTCAAAGTATTGGCCATTGTTAGCTGTGACCCTTTCCCATCTTTCTGGCAACATATTGATTTCAAGTCAACAGAACTGCTGATCTTTTGAGGCCAAGAACGAATCAAGCCAATATTGGATACTCTATCCCAGATAGAGCGTTTTGCATCTGGACTATAAAGCGGTTGAGGCAAAACTTCCCAACCACTTATTTCTAAATAGTTTACAACATGTGGCGTAGCGTTGCCATGATGGAATATGACGGTTTCATTCTGGACGTTTTTCGGCCAACGCTCTCTTCAAACGAATCAGTTGTGTTCGGTACAGGTTCCCAGTGATGGCATGGTCAGATTTCAGCAGCTAATAATAGATAGAACCTTTTTGGACCCACCAAATACAGAGCATTACCTTAGCGCAGGCGCGGATCCAGAGGGGGTGAAATAGGAAATTCCCCCCCCCCCAAATCCGCCATGGGTATTTGGCTTTGGTGTCTTCACGCACGATTTCTTACGCTTCGTGTAATCGTAATGGATCCATTTTTTATCGCAAGTAATGATTCGGTGCAAATCATTTTCTTTTATAGCGTTCAAACATTATTTCGAACTTGCAAAATCGTCTTTCGAGGTCTCTCGACTTCAATTCGGGTGGTACCCAAATTCACTGCTTTTTGATGAATTCTGCATCTCGCAAACGTTTTGAAATTGCTGATTGATTGAATGATTTTGGCAGCTCTTGTTGAGTTTGACAACAATCTTCATGTAGTACTGCCCTCCAATTCTTGGTCTTCAAACTTTTTTGGCTGGCTTGTATTCCATGTCAAAGTCACTACTTCTGAACCCCACAAACCATCTCCGCATGTTGAAACCGATGGACCACATTCACCATAATGGACCACATAAACATTTTAACAGTAAAAAAATATTTGGTTTATGACTTAAAAATGTGGGATTTACAGCGTTAAATTAAATTTGTTTCTAATAACTTGATTTATTCTCAGTTAGTTATTGAGTATTATAGTGTAAACAACAAAGTTTTTTTGCTTCGAAAATTTCGAATTTTATGCCAACAAAGCGTCATATGCGCGAAGTTCAGCTTTACTTCTTTAATTTGAAACAAAAGTGCCGCTGAAGCACACCGATTGCTCACCGAAGCTTATGGTGAATGTGTTCCATCGGTTTCAGCGTGCGAGAGATGGTTTGTCCGGTTCAGAAGTGGTGATTTTGACACGAAAGACAAAGTTCGCCCAGTCAACCAAAAGGATTGGAGGCATTACTCCATGAAGATTGTTGTCAAGCTCAACAAAATCATTGCGAGCTACAGGATTTATCCACGAAAATTGTGTACCACACAAATTGAAAGACGATTTTGTATGTCTGAAATGCTACGTGAACGCTAAATAAAGAAAATCATTTTTGCACAGAATCATTACATGCGGTGGAAAAAAGATCCATTCCACTACTCGAATCGATACCAAAGCCAGATATCCAAGGCGCTTCTGAAATCTGGCAAGACCATCACATGTACCGAACGCAACTGATTCGTTTAAAGCGAGCTTTGGCCGAAAAATCCCAGAATATGTGGCCAGACATAAAACCGTAATATTCCATCATGACAACTTCATGTTGAAGACTATTTAGAACGAAATGGTTGGGAAGTTTTGCCTCATAGTCCAGACCGATTACTCGACTACTATTTGATACGAACGTTCTCTCTGGAGGCAGAACATTCTCTTTGGGATATATTCACTTTGCAACAGAGTATCTCATATTGGCTTGATTCGTTCTTGTCCTCAAAACATGAGCAGTTCTTTTGGCTCGCCATTTTCCATCTTTGTTGCAAGAAAGATGGAAAATGGCGATATCTAACAATTGAATAAATTTATATTGTACAAACGTTTCAAAATAAAAGCTAAATATTTTTAAAAATTACGCAATTTTAAGTCATATACCCAATAAATACTCAGCATCATCCTAAGTAGGCCTTCTACCGGACCTCTAAGCGGGTAGGCAAGGCCTTGGCGATTTTGCAATGGGGCTGGTATTTCCTGGGTATACTGCATATTTTACCGCTGGGAGAATACAAAGACAAATGAGCCGTGATTTAAATGGAATGGGTCAAGCCAATGCTTGTGAGAACCCCTGTTATCTATCTATATCTTCTATATATATACAAATGAAATGGTCCAAGTATGTAATGGCATCACGTGAGAACGGCTGAAGCGATTTGGCTGATTTTTTTTATTCGATTCGAAATTTCCAGGAGATGGTTTGTAAAGAAAAAAATTAAAAATTCCGTATAAAACTCGGAATTTTTTTGGAGTCCAGTCAACTGTAATAAAAAAGCTCCCTAAAGTATGCAGTACAAATTTAGATATTTTATTTGCAAATAAATAAGAACAGGCAGGTGTATTTGGGTTGGAGAAACTTGAAGAACTAACATTAGTAAATGCTACCGGGCGAAGCCGGGGCGGTCAACTAGTTTATAATATAAATTAATGAGATCTGAAGGCTCTACTTAGACAAAGCATATTTCAGAAAACTCAAATAAAATAAACTTTAATTCTAGTTAAGAACATCAACAGCTTATTTTTGGCTCTAAAATATTATAACAGTTAAATATTTAAAAGTTATTTCTAACATTGACAAACACTTAATATGTTAATTATATAATAAACATTTGAATTTTGCAAATCATTTTCATATTTTAACATTCATTCATATTAATTTTTCATATGTTGTTAATTAATAGCAGAGTGACTCATATTTTATCACCAGTAAATGGGTCACAAGCTTGTTGTATGCTAATATAAAAATTATATTTAATTATAAATTCTAATTTCACACAAAAAAAGTGTGAAAATTGTTAAAAAAAAAAATAATAAAAATTTAAATTGAAATTCTCAGGGATATTGCAGTTAAAAGTTTATTTTTACACGCAACAAATAATTATTGTAGAATAAACAATTTTAACTAATGAAACTTTATAATAAAGTTTAAATTCTCAATACTATAATCATAATAAGAAATAAATGAATTAAAAAAATCAAATAAAATTAAATGAAATAAACAAAGATAAATGAAACCTGCCAGCCAGTTTTGTTAAACTCATGTAAACAATCATAGTTTTTTGAAAAAAAGAAATAAATAAATTTCAAATAAAAATAAATACCTACATATTAAACCATAAAACGTAATTTATTTAAATTAAGCGTTGAAAATAAAAAACAACAATTTTCAAATCACGTGTTTCACATTATTCTTGTTAAACTGGAGTTTAAATTTGTTTTACATAACAAAAACATACAAACAAAAAAAACAACAACACAAAAATAATGATTAACAAAATTTTGCTATTAACAATTAAACAAAAAAATAAAAATTTAAGTTTTTGACCGAGAGAATTTGAACGTTACAAAACGTTTTATAGAGACCCCTACATTATCGGTTTCAATCATATTGAACAGATTGAATTTGTAATTTGTTTTAGACACTGGTTTAATGGAATTTAAATTTCATTTTCTGATCACCAAACTTCCTGTTAAATAAAGATTTAACTAATTTATTTATTTATTGTTTATAAACAAACTGTAATTTTATTTTTCGTGTTTTGAATTAAATTAATTTAAGTGAAGTGAATCATACAGAAATTTTAAGATTAATTTTTTTATTAAATTGGAACAATGAGCTTATAAATTCATAAAACAATTTCCTATGCCTTGAGAAATTTTACGATTTGTTAAAATTATCAGTATTTATGAAAGTCATAACAAACTTAAAATCAAAGGTCAAACCTAATTCTCAAAGGTTTCTCCAATCTAAACAGAGGTTGAACAGATAAACAGTTAAATTTGATTTAAGAAAACCATGCATTTTTTCAAAAAGTGTTATTGTCTGAATTTTAAAACAAATGTTATTCTCAAACCTAAAAAATATAAAGTTAGATCTCTAACATCTCAATCTAACAATTTTCAAAGGCTTCTCAAAACTTAACAGAGTTTGAATTCAATATTAGATTGTTTGTTTGTTTGTTAGTTTTAAGAAAAAAGGATTCGAATTTCAGATTTTATTAAAATTTTATTGGGCGTATGACTTAAAAATGCAGGATTTACAATAGATGGCGTATCTTTTCAATGCGGTTTCTGTTTTTAATAAATTATATGTTATTTTTAAGGGTACATATCTGTCATTTATTGTCACTTAGTTATTGATCATTATAATGTAAACAACTATTTTTTTCTTTGCTTCGAAAATGTCGAATTTTATGCCAACATAGTGTCATATGCAGGAAGTTTCGCTTTACTTCTTTAAAATGACAAAAAAAAGTGCCGCTGAAGCACAACGACTGATCACCAAAGCTTATGGTGAATATGTTTCAACGTGCGAGAGATGGATTATGCAGTTCAGAAGTGCTGATTTTGAAGTTTGAAGACCAAGAAATGGAGGCATTGCTCCATGAAGATTGTTGAAAAACAGATCAAGAGCTTGCAAAATCATTGGGAGATACTCAAGCAGCAATTTCAAAACGTTTGCAAGCAGAAATTGGGTACCATACGAATTGAAGCCGAGAGACCTTGAAACACGATTTTGCATGTTCGAATCATTACACAGAAAAAACTATTTTTTAAACCGTTTCAATTCAAACATATATCACATAAATTTTGTTTTTGAGCACATGAATACTTGATTTAATTATGAAATAATTGAAACCAGTTCAATATGTGATAAATGTTTGAATTGAAATATAATTTTTTCTGTGTACTTGCTATGAAAAATGGAACAATTACGGTAACCCGAAGAGTAAGAGATCGTAGCAAAAGGGGTGAGAACAAAAGTGTCTTATCTATTATGAGGTGCTGAAATCTGGCTTGACCATCACAGGGACCCTGTACCCTGTAAGTGGCCAGACATGAAACCGTAAATATTCCATCATGACAACACTCGGCCACATGTTGCAATACATGTTAAAAATTATTTAAAAAGAAGTGGTTGGGAATTTTTGCTTCACCCGCTTTATAGTCTAGACCTTGCCCCGTCCAACTACTATTTGTTTCGATCAATGCAGAACTCCCTCTCTGGGATACGCTTCACATTGGAACAGAGTTTTTATACCCTTCACCATGAGTGGCAAGAGTATCGTTATAGATAGCGAAGTCGATATAGCCATGTCCGTATGTATGTTGAAATCAACTTTCCGTAGCCCCCAAACAACTTACATACATGATTCTTACATCAATATATTTCCATTTAAAATCGACAAAATCGGCCTACAAATGGCTGAGATATGTAAAAACGGGACAACCTCGATTTTTGGCCTATTTTTTATCTATATCTAGATTACTAAGTCATTAATATAGACAATATGGATATCTAATGATAGATATTTCAAAGTACATTGCAACGATATATATAAGGCTATAGTAAGTTGGACCTAAAATTTTTAAACCCGATTTTTTTTTTATCTAAAAATTTTTTTGTCATAAATTCTTTTTACAAAAAAAAAAATTTTTAATTAAAAAAAAATACAATTTCGTGAAGGGTATATAAGATTGGACACAGCAAAATATAGCTCTCATACTTGTTCATATTAGCTAGATTCGTTGTTGGCCTCAAAAGATGAGCAGTTCTTCTATTCACTATGTTTTTTATAGGCCTAATCAATGGCTTCAAGAATGTACTATAAATTTACATGTCTGAGGTGCACTATTTTGAGACCCCTTAGTATTCCTTTAAATGGACGGTGTAGAGGAATTTTACAATTGGCACAATGTGGAACGAAATTCCTAAGTTGTGTTATGATTCTTTAGAAAGGTTTTCAAAATACCCTTCAAGATATAAGTTAAAAGCCACGCCCACTTAAAAGTAGGCGTCGCCCATAAATGTTAGTTTTTCGCTTATATCTCTACAGATAATTCTGAAAGTATTTAGAACAGATTTTTTTAGTTATTTACGTTAACTTGTAGCTTCCAAAAGCTTATAATTGTATAAATTTTGATTAGAAAATCGAGGTAGTTATGAATTTGTTACTTTATGAGGTCGCAAATGAAAATTAAACGGAATGACAAACTTATATATTCCCTACATTGATACTGAATGTATTCCTGCAGTTCCAGCTAAGTGTCCCGAACTAGTGATTTTACTTATCATTGGATCACAACTAGTTACAGAATTAGTGTTCTAGATGAAAATTAAGTGAGTCTACATAAATTACAACGAATAAACTACTCATTATAAAAGGACATTTAGTGACAATTGGCTCTTCAATAAGCTACTTCTGGTGGGTAAAATAACTACTTCGTAAAGTATAGTACAAACAAAAAAAACAAAAAGTGGCTACAACCTAGATTACTTAGAGACACTAAAATGACAATTGACATCACGCTTTAATACCTGGGATGTATAAAGTAACCAATTGACTTCTATCTTCATTGCAAAGAGCACATATATGTATGTCGAATCGTCCAAAAATATATTAAAATGGAGCCTGATCAACTGACATTATCAAACGTAGGGTGTATTAATTGTGCGAAGTTCAAACATTTGCCAAAACTTGTTTGCATTAAAGAAAAAATTATACAATACATTGAACCAGGAAGGTGTAATTGCAAAATTATGTTAGCAATTTATTAAAAAAATAAATAATAATAATAGATTTTTTTATGGTGTGAAAGTGGTAAGCATTTAAAGAAGTTATTAGATTAGAAAGAAATATATGTATATGTATGCATGTAATTTAACAGATAATTATTAAAAAAAAAAAAATGAACATTGTTATAAAGCATTTTAAATGGACATACATACATACATTAAATACATTAAATAAAAAAAAACGAAATTAAATCTTATTAGCAAGAAATTACGACAAAAATATTAATGCTCATTTTTCCATAAATATTCTTTTACAAAACACTTAGTTAGCATTGTCTGTGCTTATGCATTTTATGGAAATCTTTTCTTTTGTTCTTTTTTATTATTATTTTTTTTGTTTTTTATTTTATTACACAGATCCAAAGAATTTCGAAAGATTTCGAAATTTTGTTTATCTTTGTCATTTAAAAACTTCCGTGCGCCATCCATCAATTGAACAAAAAAAAAAAATCAAACAAAAAAAAGTTCATTCATTATTCACCATCAGTTTTATCATGTGGGATTATACCACAAATTGTATGGAGACACATACGAATGGAATACATTCAACAAGTAGTAAGTAAATATATGAGGAGAGTATGTATATCATACAATTACCTTTACCCTCATATCTATGTAATATATTTCATATTATATACCTACGAGGTTCAGCCTGAAATGTTCTTTCGAAGTTTATTCGATCGGTTTTTTTGGTCGATCGGTCACTTTACTAACCACCACCGTGGGTGGTTAGTAAACTAACCACCCACTTCACAAAAAACCTTGGAATGGGGTGTGTTTTTATGTTTTGATTTATTTTTTCTTACTTTTTATAATAAGGCCAGCTTCGCCCGGCCTGTTCTTATTTATTTGCAAATAAAATATCTAAATTTCTACTGCATATTTTAGGGCGCTTTTTTATTACAGTTGATTGATCTCAAAAAAAAAAATTCCGATTTTTACGCGGAATTTTTGAATTTTTTTTCTTTAAAAATCAGCCAAATCGCTCCAGCCGGTCTCATGTGATGCCATTACATACATGGACAATTATATTTTTATATATATAGACTAACCTTGATTAAAGCAAATGCAATTGTTTTGATTTTAAATTTATACACAAAAAGCGTGGCTGAAAGAGTTATAAATGCGGAATTTTTTCATTTGAAACCTTTTATTTTGAAACCTTAGTACCATAGCTGTAACTTGTGAATAAAATACAAAATATAAATATTTTTTATATTATTTTAGTTTTTGTTTCCAATTATAATTATTTATTTTCAAAATTATTTATTAGTTAAATAAAATATTTGTCTAATTTATTAATAATATTTATAGTTAAATTTATGCATATTTATATCTTTTAAAACCAAATAAATTATAAATAAAATCATTTTATATTAGTTTAATTAAATTATATTGATATTTTTTTAGAAAATAGTAAAATTTTATATATTCAAATAAAACAAAGTTGAATAAAATTAAAATTTATTTCATTTAGATACAAATAAAATCAACTAATTTCTTTGAAATATTTATTCAAACAAAATACAAAAAACTAAAATTATTCAAACAAAAAATGATTGAATAGAAATAATTCTAATAAAACTTTAGAAATATTTTAATTTCTCACAAATTTGAAACAAATAAATTTATTTTTCCAAAAATTACTGAATAGAAATAATTCTAATAAATATTAAAGAATATTTTTATTTCACAATAATACTGATGTAAAATGTCTCTGATTGCATTCTGAGTTGAAAAAGTTATTTTCGAAATGAATTACAAATTTGTTTCAGATTTAACTTGTTTTTTCTTAGTTTGGGAATGGAAAAATTCCGGGAAATTGGAAACCTAGTTCTCTGATATCTAATATTATATTTTTAAAAACTACTACTTAATCATTGATTATCACTAGAATATGGACACAGATTAATGGTTTCAATTGGAGGGGTATTATTAATTTAAATTGTGAAGAACAAAATTCATGAATTATTTTTAAAAACTGTTTTTAAAGTAACTAGTTGTTCAAAATGATCGTATTACATGGCATTCCTCCTAGGGCTATTTAATAACCCTGCAAGTGAAATTAGACGTTCAAAATATCGTTGAATTATTTTTGAGCATTGTTTTTGTTTATTTATAGCAAACGAAGGATCTTTTTTATAATCCTCGGAAGAAAAATCTTTATCGTCCGAGCTCATTTTCACAAACAAAAATATTTTTTTATAAAATTTTTCAAAAATTTGTTGTTAAAATATTTGACTTTATTTTCACAAATAAAATTATTCAAAGAAAATTTCTATGAATAAAAAAGTATTCTAAATTTTTTTGTTGAATATTTAAATATTTTTCTTTTTTTTGGAGAAATAAAATTATTCAAAGAAAATTGCTTTGAATACAATCTATCAACAAATTTTCGAATAAGTAAAATAATATTTTATTCATAACTAGTTGAATAAACTAAATTAATATTTAATTTTTACTATAAAAATATAATTTGAAAATAATTACATGTTTTCATATTGATTAGAATATTTTAAAATCTATTCATTATATAATAAATAAAATACAACTTATTGTTAGTAAAATACAAATACTATTAGTATAATTTTATAAATGTTTATTAAAAACTTTTAAGTATAATTTATTTAATATCGTATTCTATTGAAATCAAATAATATTTAATGCTTTATATTCTAAATAGATATATATTAATTAGTATCCTATTTTGAATAATATAGAATGATTTCAATATAAATTTATTTTTTTAAATATAACTAAAATTCAAAAATAATTAAGTTTTTGGAAATATTTTGAATAAAAATATTCACAATTTACAGCTATGCTTAGTACAATAAAAATTTATTTAAGGTATTGCCAATTATTAGCTATGACCATTTCCCATCTTTCTTGCAACATATGGATTCCGCGCCAAAAGAACTGTACGTCGATCGAAACCAATAGTAGTCGGACAGAGCAAGTTCTGGACTAGAAGGCTGGTGAGGCAAAGCTTTCTTTCCACTGGCCGCATATTCGGGGCTTTTTTCGGCCAATGCTCGCTTTAAACGAATCAGTTGCATTCAGTACAGATTCCCTATGATCGTCTGGTCAGATTTCAGCAGCTCATACTCAAATAAAGATAATTACCTTAGCTTCATTGATAATTGGCTTTGGTGTCGATTCGGCTTCACATACACCTCGGGTTATAGTAAGGGATTATTTTTTCATCGTAAGTACTGATTCGGTGCAAAAATTATTTGCTTTTATTGAGTTAAAGCATATTTTCGGACATGGTACCCAGATTCCCAGCTTTTGAATGAATTCTGCTGATCGCAAACGTTTTGAAATTCTCGTCTTTCAAGCTCTCTCGTCTTTAATTCGTATGGTATCCTGATTCCCAGCTTTTGAATAAATCCTGCTGCTCCCAAATGTTTTGAAATTGCTGCTTGATTATCTCCCATTGAGTTTGCAAGCTCTTGTTGAGTTTGACAACAATCTTTATGGTGTAATGCACCGATAGACCAGTCGATAGTGTGCTGAACTATTAATCTGAGGGTTGCGGGTTCGATTCCCGCCAGAGACTCTGGGTGTGTATATCTGCAGACAAGCAAAACGCTTTGCAGTTTGTGTTTGTTTAAAAAAAAAAATCTTGTTTTTCAAAATTCAAGATTTGAAAATAAAATTTCAAACTACCCCTCGTTTAAGTATATAATATGTATATTTTGGAAATGTCGCGAAGTTTGTTTTGTAAAATGATTAAATATATTTATGGAAATAATAATAATAGTAATAATAAATAAATAAACGTCACTAACATTTTTGTAGTTGTTATTATTATCATTATTGTTGTTGTCGTCGTTGTCCATATAAACAAATTTCTTTCTCAGTAAATTCTACTAGAAGTATATAGCGATTTTCAGAGAGTGTGTGACACTTGAATATTTGTCAAGTCAAGTCAATTTTAACTAAATGATAATGTGACTTAATTTTTGTGTCATAAATTGAATAAGAATCTGTTTTATTTTTCTTTAGTTCATTTTGTCTGAAAATAATACAGTAGGAGAGTAGTAGAGAATGTTGACAAATCATTATCATTATTATCCTCATTATCATCATTAAATTTATAAAGTAAATGAAAAAGAATTTATATATTTTTTTTTTTGCTTCTATTTCCCAATACTTTCACATTATTTAAGCAAAGTTAAGTTTTTTTTTAGAATTTTCTTTATACAACTGATTAAACTTTCAAAATAAATGGCTGTCATTAGGTTTTTAAGAGAAAACACAATTTGTCACAAGCCATTAATAAATAATTTATATGGATCTCGAATGTTGTTTTCTAAAATGTTTAAATATGTACGACTACATACTTGCTACTTTAGATACAATACATAAATAAAAATGTTTTAATAAAACAACAAAATTTTCCATTAACTAATAAATAAAAAGGTAAAAGTTTCAGTTATGCATTTAAACTACGTTGTAAAAAAAAGGGAGAAACTATTTATGAGCCCAGTATTTTCTAATCGAAAGAAATTAATGCTCGTGCTCTTAATTAATGGTTTAATTAAATGTATTTAAGCTAATACTGAGAAAAACACAGGCGATACATTTTCCCGAAAAGTAGTTAGACGACTATTTCCCTCTTGCAGCATCTAAGCTAACGCTTTTATTCTCCGTCAATATACATATTTTCATAATTTGTTCCCATTTTCCACCTAGTTTTTTTTTTAACTCAATCTCAATAATTTATTTACAATTTTCACTTAATTCCTATATTAATATTGGTTTAAAACTACAAATATACATACGGGGTTGTCATAGAATCCAATCATTGTCGGAATCGGTTTTGAAAACGACAAAAAGGTATATTTGACTTATGAAATCCAATGTAATTTTTTGTTTAATCGATATCGAATTTAATTCTAATTATATAAAACCGATATCTTTCTATTTCACGAAATCAATGTACTTTTTCTGTCGTTTTCAAAACCGATTCCGACAATGATTGGATTCTATGACAACCCCGATAGACACAAAAAGCTATCCTTATGAGATTTTGGAATGATTCTGAAATAGATAACTGAGAGCTAAAATCCTGTTGTCTAAAACATAATTCATAAGAATGTATTGCCATGTGAAGAGAGAGAAGTTTTATTTAATTTGTATCACTGACATTTCTTTATTCTTCTCTATCTCATGTGAAAAATGTCGAATTTTTACCAATAAAATCTGATTGTATATCCGTGATCATCTACCATTAATCCATCCGATCAATGTAAATAATCACCCATATTCTGGTTGTCGTCGTCGGGGCAAGTCGACAATTTAAAATTGGTATTCTGTTTGTCGTTATTGACTGCTATCATTTTTGGTAATGACAAGTTGTTTTTTAAATTAAAAATCAAAAAATATAACAAAATGGAAACAAATTAAAAAATTAAAGTAACACATTCTTACCAATTTGAAAAAAATTGTTGAGGAGTTGCGGAAAAATCCATCTCTCGCAAGAGGATTTAATTGAGGAAATGTTTCAAGCAATTTTAAAGCTCAATGAGAAGATATGACCAAAGTTTTAAATGCTCTTGGTCCACCCAGGAGACTTTCCGATGGATGGCAAAAGGTATGGAAATTATTAGATGTTTATATAAGTAAATCAGCCCTATTATGAATGAAAAATTTACCGGAGTTTTTTCCCATTGAATTTGAATAGGAAAAATGGGAAAAGGGAAAAAACTCCCAGGGAATTTTTATTCATAATTGGGCTGTATATACATATATATGTATCATAAATACATATATCATATTTTTTAGGTATGGAGAGATTTAAAATTTAAAGTTAAAAAAAAAATGGTAACTAGCAGAAGAAGTGAATGTAATTCTACAGGTGACGGTAGATTTAAACAGTTGGCACTCACCTTCGTGAGAAGGGTATATATAAGTTTGTCATTCCGTTTGTAATTTTCCATTTCCGACCCTATAAAGTATATATATTCTGGATCCTTATAGATAGCGGATCGATTAAGCCATGTCCGTCTGTCTGTCTTCGGGATCCAAATCTTCAATAATTCCGTCAGACATGCTTTCGATAAGTTTGCTATTTACCCAGATATGCCGATTGCTTGAGCTTGATCATTTCAAAAGTAATTTTATATTATTTTGGAAGCAAATGAGAAATAATAAACAGTGCAATTACAGTTTTTTAAAAATTTATAGAAGAAAGTGGTTTTTTAAGTCGTCTAAAACGCTATAATGAAACATTCATGCATATAACAATCAAGCTACTCTTCATAAATATAAATTCCAAAAAAATATAGTATTTATTCACTTGTAAATGTACAAAATTTTACTTTTCGTACAAACGATATATGTCCATCCATAATGATTGAATATGGGGATTATAAAAATATCACAAATATCACAAAAATAGTAGCAAAAAATAATACGATCACACAATCTCCATATTTTTGACCTATTTATACCCTACACCACCATAGTGGGGAGGGTATTATGCGTTTGTGCACCTTAAAGTATACCGATCGACTTAGAATCACTTTCTGAGTCGATTAAACGATGTCCGTCCGTCCGTCTGGTCGGCTGGCTGGCTGGCTGTCCATGTAAACCTTGTGCGCAGAGTACAGGTCGCAATTTTGAAGATATTTCGATGAAATTTGATACATATTATTTTTTCGGCTCAAGGACCAAGCCTATTGAAACTGGCTGAAATCGGTCCATTATTTCACCTAGCCCCCATGCTTTTGTTTAATTTTAATTTATATATGTATCTCCACAAATTCTGCTCCAAATAAGTTTTATATACACAAAATTCATGTCACCAAATTTTGTTACGATCGGTCCATAGCTCCCATATAGACCCGCTTCCGAAAATCACTTTAACGTGCATAAATCGCTTAAAAATTTTGGTAAACACACAAAATTCAACATAGTAAACTTTCGTAGAGACATAAATCACACGACCTAATTTTATGGTGATCGGTCCATAATTGGTCATAGCCCCCATATAAGGCCCACTTCCGAAAATCACTCAAAAATATAAATTATTGAAATTTTAAAAGAAAAATTGTTTTTGTTCTTTTACTTAGTGTAGGGTATTATATGGTCGGGCTTGACCGACCATACTTTCTTACTTGTTTTTACATATATCTGGATTACTAACCCATTAATATAGACAATAAGGATATCTAATGATAGATATTTCAAAGACCTTTGCAACGACGTATATAAGACTATAGTAAGTTGGACCTACAATAGGTGAAAATCGGAAAAATATTTCTTAAACCGAATGTTTTTTTCACCAAAAAAAAATTAAAAAACAAAAATTTTTTTAAAATTTAAAAAAAAAATTTTAAATTTAAAAAAACAATAAAAAAAATTGTTTTCCAAAAATTGTTTTATTCTGAAGTATAATATGGTGAAGGGTATTATATAAGATTCGGCACAGCCGAATATAGCTCTCTTACTTGTTTCTTTTTAAGTTATCTAAAAAATCTGTAAGAAGCTGTATCAAGAATTTATACTTTTTGAAATGCTAACTTTCCAAGAAATATTTTAAATGAAACAGAAATTTAAAATTTGTCATACCGAGGGGACCAGGTCCATCCAAAAAAAACGCCTATTTTTTATGTAAAATTCATATTTAGGGCAAAAATATTCAAATCGCATAGTCTATATTAAAATATAGTAATCCATTTTAGATGGCTCAATATGTTCTTAATTATTTTGTAAAGGGTTTAGTATTATAAAAAAAATAGAAAATCCCATTTTTGGAATTTTTCAAAACTTTTTTGGGAATTGCATTTTCAATAGAAAAATCTATATAACTGTAAAAATTTGTTAAAAATTATTCATAAATAAAAATTTAATCACAATTTGCAAAATTTGTCTCTTCGCAAAAACTCAATAAAAATCATTTTTTCAATCATTTTTCTCTAAGGAAATACAAGTTAAAGAGTTTCTTAATATTTTTTTTATTTTAACAACTTCGCTAACATTTTATTTGAAATAAATAAATTTGTAAAATTTTCCACTATAAAGAAATTCATTGCCGAAAAGTGCCACTGCTGCATGACTTGACAAATTTCTGTTATTTGTTTTCCAAGGGTTAAAAAGATTGCAAAAGTAAATATTTGTATTGTTAAGAACCAACGTGATTTAAGTACTTAGGGAAATATTTAAAAGATTAATATCGAACAATAACAGTAGAATAAACCTACAGTCAAATACAATACCAATAAGAACTACATATAAGAAAATAGTAACAACCTTTAAAAAGTAAAAAAAAAGTACCTGAAATATTTCGGAAAATTTTCCAAATATCCAATCAATGACATTCAAACTATGTACTTAAAGAACAAATAAGTAAAATCTTAAGTGCACACATGCAACATGTTGCATGCATGTGCATTATGTTTTTGGCTTATCTGTCAAAATGTGAATAACAATTTTCAAAAGAAAGAAATTTAACGCCTTTTGACATTGACATTTGATAACACTTAAATGTGTGAGTGAGTGAGTTACTGATTTTTATTCTCTTTTAGTTGTCTGTGTCCCAAGTATTTTTTTCATTCTACCGTTTTCTTCTTTTTGGAAATTTTCCACTTCAACGATTTTGATTGATGGCTTAAGAATCTTAAATTAGTCGTTTCTTTTATATTCATGTGACTGACTGGCTGGCTGGTTGGCTTTACATTACTAATATTCAAATCTGTATATGCAGTTGGTATCGAATTACAACAAGATGAAAAAGAACCAGAAAACTAAAATGATTTTATAATAATTTTATTTATTTTTTTATATTTTTTTTTTGGATTTATTTTTATTTGTATAGTAAAACGTAATGGGTGAAAGTTTTATTATATTTTGGTTATTTTTTCCTTTAATATAAAGTTATACATACATCTCGTTAATAAGATTCAAAAGAAATAAATAAAATAAATATAACACAGCAAGCAGGTGAATGAACCTTTTACCAGCATCAAAGCTAATAAAATTCTACAAAAAATTCAATTTGACTACGTTTTTATGATTATTCATTTTCTTAAATCTTTGTTTAATATATTCAAAATTAGAGCTTTAATTTTAGTTGGCTACAGTGAGTAGAAAATATGTTCGTCTTGATATTAAACTATTTTTTCATTTACTAAAAAAAAAACGAAAATATTCATATAAAACATGCACTATAAATGTCCCTAGTTGAACTGTCCCCAACTAGTGATTTTATCTAACATTTCTGGTGACAATTAGTTACATAACTATCTAAGTTATTTTAACACGTACATGTCCTAAGGGGTCAATTGACTCTAGATAGATTATAATGACACTGCCTGCTAGCTGGTCCAAATTAGTCAATGCATTGGATTCGTATACCGGTTACATAGAGGCGGTTACCTTAGTAGTTACCCAACTGGTTACTGGTAATTAGGCATAACTCTAATTCTTTTAAAATGAACGGGTGTTAATTGACCTCAAATAGTCAGTTTAAAAGACATCTCATAGAAAGTCCAATAACGGATTAAGGAGTGAGATCGAAAAATTCTTAACACACGTTTTTCATTACATTTTTTAACCCAAGTATTATTTGAATTTTTTTTTGATCAAGTTACCTTTGATAAACATGTCAGTTATTATGTGTAATGTCAATTATATTAATTTTTTTGTTAATCTGATTAAAATGAGTGACCAGAAAAAAGTGCGTACTGAAATTATTAAATATTTTCAACAAAACCCAACTTGGTCTTACAAAAAGTTGGCCAAGCATACAAAGGTCTGCCGTCAAACTGTTTCCAATGTTATTAAACAGTACCGGGAGAACTTGTCAGTTGATAGAAAACCTGGTTCAGGTAGAAGGAATGGTCCACATGATGTTTCTAAAGCCAAAAAAATAGAACGCATTTTCAAAAGAGCTCCCAACACATCCGGTAGGAAAGCAGCCCGGTTAGCTCAGTGCTCGGACTATTTGGTACGAAAAGTTAAAGCTAATGCAGGTTTAAAAACATACAAGGCTCAAAAAGTTCCTGACAGGAACGCTACTAAAAATTTAGAGGCCAAAAACAGAGCACGGAAATTGAAGTCAAGTTTTATAAAAAAATATTCTTGCTGCATAATGGATGACGAAACGTATGTTCTGGCAGATTTTTCGCAACTTCCAGGTCAAAAATTTTATGTTGCTGATGCTCGAGGGAATGTTGAAGAAAAGTTTAGGACCCAAAAGCAGACAAAATTTCCCAGAAAGTTCTTGGTATGGCAAGCAATATGCAGTTGCGGCAAAAGAAGCCACTCATTTGTTACAACGGGCTCTATAAATACCGAAATTTACATCAAGGAATGTTTACAAAAAAGGCTGCTTCCATTCATAAGACTTCATAATGTGTCCACTTATTTTTGGCCTGACTTGGCATCCTGTCACTATGGCAAACAAGCCCTTGAGTGGTACAAGAACAATAATGTGGTATTTGTACCAAGAGAGGCAAATCCTCCAAACTGCCCGGAGCTAAGGCCAGTGGAGAGATATTGGGCTCTTGTTAAAAGAGAATTGAAGAGTACAAAAAAGGTGTCCAAAAGTGTGGTAGATTTTAAACGGAGATGGACTACATGTTCGAGCAAAGTGACAGAAAGCACTATAAAAACGTTAATGGAAGGGTTTCCGAAAAAGGTTCAAAATTTCATCACTAGTGATTAAAACTATAAAAATAATTTTTTTTGTAAATTGTAATAATAATTTCAATCAAATAAAAAAAAAATTAAAGCTGTAAGTTTAGTGGTTTCTTTTTTATAAACATATATGTATGTTAAGAATTTTTCGATCTCACTCCTTACTTGTAAACAAAACTTCCTTCGACTACGCTCCAATAGATTATTTCTGATGGGTAAAATAACCACTTTCTAAAGTGCAGTGCAAAAGTAATCTATGTTATAGAATTATTGTACGTCTGTATTTTTGATTCACTGTAGTTTATACAGTTAGTTTATGCTTGTTTTAGTTTTCAAAATTTATATTATTCCAGTTAAAATAAAGAATTTTTAAACAATTAACATTTATTATATAAATAAAAATCAGCTGTCACATTTTGACATTTCAGTAGTTAAAACTTTTAAAAATGTATAAATAATAAAATAAAAACAGTGTCATGGTTGTCATAGAAAATCAAAAACTTTCATTACCAATTATTGAGTTAAAATGCTAATATTCTGACACTTCACTAATGACATATTCCAATTATACCCTACACCACCATAGTAGGTGGTGGGTTTGTGCAGATGTTTGTAACGACCAAAAATATTAGTCTAACACCCACCTTAAAGTATATCGATCGACTTAGAATCACTTTCTGATGGCTGTCCATGTAAACCTTGTGCGCAGAATACAGGTCACAATTTTGAAGATATTTCGATCAAATTTGGCACATATTATTTTCGACCCAAGGACCAAGCCTATTGAAATTGGCTGAAATCGTTCGATTATTTCACCTATCCCCCATACAAATGTCCTTCCGAAATTGGACTTTATCGGTCATAAATGTTTAATTTATATATGTATCTCCACAAATTCCGCTCCAAATAAATTTTATATATACAAAATTTATGTCACCAAATTTTGTTACGATCGGTCCATAATTAGTCGTAGCTCCCATATAGACCCGCTTCCGAAAATCACTTTAACTTGCATAAATCGCTTAAAAATGTTGGTATACACGCAAAATTCAACATAGTTAACTTTAATATAGACATAAATAACACGACCTAATTTCATGGTGATCGGTCCATAATTGGTCATAGCCCCCATATAAGGCCCACTTCTGAAAATCACTCAAAAATATAAATTATTGAAATTTTAAAAGAAAAAAGTTTTTGCTCTTTTAATTAGTGTAGGGTATTACTTACTTGTTTTTATATCACAAAAAATAGTTACAAGTAATGTCTTTAATAACACTAGTTCACAAAGATTTTGTTTACGATTTGAGAAAAATATTGAAAAAAATCCAGGATGTCAAACTTTTTTGATATTTATGAAAAAAAAAAATATGTACTAAAAATAACATTAAAATTGGAGCAAAAAATTAAAAATCAATCGTGTTAATTGTGCTTTTATAAATATTAACCCATTTTAGAACCGTGGGATGATTATGCATGCACATTTTATCATTTTGTTAGCTAAATTTTTTATGTACGAATTTATTCGTTTCGGGTTTATTTCTTGACCCAGAATTCATTGGATCATGAGTCATCATCAGAATACAGTGTGGTGTGCGATCAACTGGCCAATTGACCACAAATTGATGAAATTCTGTGGGTATTTTCAGCACAACACATGCCATTATAGTATCGATAGAGCAGTGAAACATAACTCATATTCGGTTATGTTCCAACAAATCAATAAACTCTAATACCCAACTGTCACCGTCCTATAGATAATAAGAAGATACGATGGTGTGAAGTAAAAAAACCGAAGTACTTTAATCTTTCGTTAGAAACTTCATAAATGTGTTTAGTCCAGCGAAAATCACACTACATAGACATGCCTGGAGCATGAAGAGTCTCTCATTTTATATTAGTTATACTATCCATAAATGCAGAAGAGTAACATGATCTGTCCTGTGTTTTTGTGTGAAAATACAACATTAAATATTGCGAGCGTTGAAATCGATACTATTGGCGAATCATTTATGTTTTGCCTGATTGCTTCCAATCTTCATTTACTTCCAATCTCCAACATGCTCCTGAAAAATAGAGAGTAGCACAGTATATGAAGACAGCTCGTAAATTGAGATCTCTTTAAAACATCCATATAAATCGAGATAAGTTCTACATCCTATCGAACGCCTTGTGAATATCTAGAGCGACCACATTACTTTCGCCTAAATGGTGAAATGAACGACATCATCATTCTAAAAGGAAGATTAGGTTAGTCTCCCATATTGTGTCCCCACGAAAGACATACAGGGAAAGATGAATTCCCAACGAAATAATCGGAATAGAGGAATAAGCTTTATCCTTTACTCTTTCAACGAATGCACTGAAGCAGCTTTTACTGTAACGATCAGCTTGTGTGAAGATTTTTTGTGCCTTCAGCGAATCAGTTTCAGCGTTTTTATTATTTAGTCAAGTTTTGATTGCTTTCTTTCTGGTTCTGATGATAGCAGATTAAACCAAGGTTTTTTCTGTGTCTAATCGAAAATGTCTTTAATGAAATATGTTCTCAACCATTTCCATCATGATACTGACTTCATTGTCCAAGAAACATAGTTTCCAATTGAAATGCAGAAAGAAATGTTCGTGTTCGTGTTGAACGTTTCGTAGCTGTCCGTGATACCTTGCGAATTTTGGAGAGCGAAAATGTTACAGAGATCGAAATTACTAAGAGATAAGAGAACATTCACTTTGTTCTTATGAGGGTGAAATACTGAATACTAGGTACTCTCCTCTGATACATTTGGTAAATTCACAAGGTCTCTTATCATTCATATTGTCATAATGTCCTAATATAACACGACTCGACGGCTCGGCTTAACCAACTCTTAGGCATTCGGCGCAGGTCTCTGCTTGTTGGTTACGATATCACAATAAACATAGCATACAAAGTAGTATTATTTTAGGACATTTTTTGCTTGAAAAACAATAAAAACCATTGTGAAATATTTAGACATTATGACAATAGACATCATAAGAGACCTTGTGAATTGACCAATTGAGTTTTTTCACAAAGTGGAGAAGTGGATCCAGGAGTTTGAGATAAGAATGACATGGTATGGTCCCACTATGCACAGTTTAATTTACCCCCTATTAATTGTAGCTGTATAACCATTCATAGGCGATTGTTTCCCCTATTCGTAGTTTACCAACATTTCCTTTAAATTTCAAAGTCATGTTTGATAAAGAAAATAGCAAAATTATAGCATGTGTGTAAAGTAATTGTTTTTAGCACTCTAATCTTGAAATCGAATTAAAGAAAGAAACTAAAACGCAAATCTATGATTTTATGCAACCACATTCTATTCTATTAATAAACATTGAATTGAAAACAATTCTCATTATTTTCCATTTTAAAAATATCATCAATAGCAACAAAACATCTTCCCAGAAGCCAAAAGACTTCTTTTATTTTATATCATTTTTTTTCCATTCTTAAAGCCTTTTCCAAACAACTTCAACTTGAATTGCCAAACACCTTCTTTACAAAGCTAAACCAACAAGCCAAGCCAAGTCAGCTAAGTCAGCCAGCCAACCAAACCACCTTCTTTAGAAAATTGTATGTTTTTGGTTTTGAAGCGATTCTTTTTCTTTATAGAATAGAACCAAAAAAAAAACAGCTATTAAATGAATTTTCAATACCAAAGAAATTATAATTTACTATAAATGGTGTATAGAGAGAGACTACATTCAGACATACATACATGCCAAACTAAAAGATACAAACAACAAGTTTCAACTATAAATAGCTTTAGCTACAAATGGTAAGATGTTGTATATAAAAAAAATTAAATACATTAAAAAAAATAAAAAAAACATCAGCTCACGATTTTCAAATAAGGTTTATTGGCAATTTCAAGACACTAGACCTTTTGGGTCTTTGCAACATAGAACCAACACACAAACTCCCAGTTAAACTTAACATTAATGTAAAAAAAAATCACTGAAAAGACATCATCAATATTATGGCGATAATATCAAATAGACTTTTTTTATTCTTTATTATTTCTTTTGTTTTTTTTTTTGCTACACTAAAAAAATAATTGTTGGTCATTATCCGTTAAAAAGAGAATAGAACATTTAAGCATAAACTATTCAAATTTTAAGCGAAAAACAATTTAATTTATTTTACGTTTTATTAAAGGCGTTATAAAAAACAAGAACTCAGACTATTCAGGCACAGCTTTACAGTGCCTGAAATTACACAGAGAAAACTTGAGAATTTATACGAAATCGATTCGGTTAAATTACTTGTGTTGTTCGTTTCGGGAAATTCATAAGTTTTGTTGGATCATGAGTGATCATCAGAGTACAGTGTGGTGTGGGGTCCACTGGCCCATCGACCACAAATTTCTGAAAGTCGTGTATTCTGTGGGTATCGGGAACAAATTCCCTAATATCAGCACAACACAATCCATTATAGTATTGATAGAGCAGTGAGACACAACCCATTTCAAAAGCAATAGACTTTAATAGCCTACTGTCAACGACAAGCATCATTGCCATGTCCTGTACCCGGTTGAGAAGATCCAAAATATACTTTGGAGTACCAGTCTCTTCCGTTTTTATTACTTCATCTTAAGAAGATACGATGGAGTGAGGTAATTCCTACATAATTCAAAAAGGCGAGGCACTTAAATCTTTCCTTCGACACTTCCAATATGTGTTTAGTCACAATGTATACCCCATGCCCTGAATATGAAGAACCTCTGATTTTATTTTATTTACACCACCCACAAATGCAGAAGATCTGTCTGGCGTTTGTGTGTGCAAATACAACTCTGAGTCTTGCGAAAGTTAAAATCGACGTGGTTTGCACAACCCAGAGATTCAGAGATTGTCAGAAGAGCCTGATTAAGCGAATCATTCATGTTTTACTTTATAACTTAAATCTCCCACAGGCTTGTCCTATAATTGAATGAATAGCAAATATTGCTGCAATTTTCAAAATATTCGGGGTTGTCATAGAATCCAATCATTGCCGGAATAGGTTTCGAAAACGACAAAAAAGATACATTTGTCTTATGAAATCCAATGAAATTTTTTCTTTAATCGATAGAGAATTTAATTCTAGATCTAATATAAAACCGATAACATTCGATTTCACGAGACCAATGTACTTTTTCTGTCGTTTTCAAAACCGATTCCGACAATGATTGGATTCTATGACAACTCCGATTAAATAGATTTGGAAGTTAGACGTAGAAGATCATTTCAAAGAAATTAGGATTAGAATGGAATCAATAGCCTTGTCCCTGAATTGATCTCAAACTCTTATTTACAACATATCGTATAGTGATATCGTTGGGAAAGCTCGATATATACCAAGAGATGTTATTAACGACATCAAAAGCAATTTTTTTTATAAAACACACGCTATCCAACGCCTGTAAATATCTAGAGAGACCACATTACTTTCGCCAAAATGTAGAAATGAACGTCATCATCATTCCGAAAGGAAGATTAGTTATTATCCTGTAAAGTGTCTTCCACGAAAGACATACTGACAGAAAGATGGATCCCAAATGAAATAGTCATAATAGAGAAATTAGCTTTATCATTTACACTTTCAACGAATGAACAGATTTTTTGTGTGTCTAATCGAAAATTTCTCTAATGAAATATGTTCTCAACCATTTCCATCATGATACTGATTTCATTGTCCAAGAAACATAGTTTCCAATTGAAATGAAGAAAGAAATGGTTGTGTTCAGCCTAACAAACCTTTTCGTAGATGCAAGTACTTATCAGGGTGTGAAGTCAGGAAAAGGCCTTGTTCCTTGATCACGAATGACATGAAATTAGGGATCCTCTGGTACATCTACGAGTTTCAGATAAGGATGGTTTCAGGAGAACTTTTCCATTAATAGAAAAGCTGGTTCAGATAGAAGGAATGGTCCACATGATGTTTCTAAAGCCAATAAATAGAAAGCATTTTCAAAAGAGCTCTCAACACTTCCGGTAATAAAGCATTCCGGTTAGCTCAGTACTCGGAGTATTTGGTACAAAAAGTTAAAGCCAATGCATGTTTAAAAACATACAGGGCTCAAAAACTTCCTGACATGAAATCAGCTAAAAATTTAGAAGCCAAAAACATAATGGATGACGAAACGTATGTTCTGGAAAATTGTTCGCTGCTTCCGGGTCAATATTTTTTAATGTTGCTGGTGCTCGAGGGAATTTTGTAAAAAAGTTTAGGACCCAATAGCAGAACATTTTCAAAAAAAGTTCTTGGTATGGCAAGCAATATGCAGTTGCGGCAAAAGAAGCCAAAGCTCTATAAATACCGAAATTTACATCATCCCCAAAAGGGGAGAGCTAGTACTGGTTTGAGATAGTTTATCAATCTCGAATGATATTAAATTAGGGACGGCTCTAAAAGGTGAAAGCGAGTTGGTGAAGATGTCTCTGGATGTAGACATCTTCACCAACTCGCTTTCACCTTTTAGAGCCGTCCTTTTAGAGTTTGATATAATGATGACATGAGATTAGGAACTCTCCTCTGATACATTAAGTTTTTGAGTCTTTTCGTTTATATGGACAGCTCTAAAAGGGGAGAGAATCCAGGAGCTTGAGATAAGAATGGTTTCTCAATCTAGAATGACATAATATTAGGGACTCTTCTCAAGGCGAGCGAGTTGGTGAAGAGGCCTACATCTAGGAGTTTCAGATAGCGATGGTTTCTCAATCCCGAATGACACTCTCCTCCGATACATTGAGTCTATTTGTTTAATGGACGCCTCTAAAATGGGAGAATGAGTTAGTTAATATGTCTACATCTAAAAGTTTCATATAAGGATCCTTTAAGATGGTTTCTCAATCTAGAATGACATAATATTAGGGACTCTCCTCTGATACATTGGGTCGTTTTATTTATACGAACTCCTCTAAAAGGGGAGTGCGAGTTGGTAAAGACGTGTACATCTAGGATATCAAATGACAGGAAACTAGTTACTCTCCTCTGATACATTGAGTATTTTTATTTATATGTACGCCTCTAAAAGGGGAGTACAAGTAGATGAAGATGTGTACATCCAGCAGTTGGAGATATGGATGGTTTAAGATGGTTTTGGAGATTAGGAACTCTCCTCTGATACATTGAGTTTTTGCATTTATACGGACGGCTCTGAAAGCGAGAGCGAGTTGGTGAAGATGTATATATCCACGAGTTTGCGATAAGGATGGCTTGAGAAGATTTCTCAATCTAGAATGACATGAGATCAGTGCCATTCAATATGGCTCAATTTGACAATCCCATTCTTTTGTGTTTTTTGAAGTCAAATGACCAACATTTTGCCCTGAGTGCATTTGGTAAATCTCAAGAATTGGATTGTAATCTTTTTTTAGCATAAAATAGGAAAATTGTTTATAATGCTAAAGGCTAGAAAAACCAGAATCTTTGGCCACAACCAAACCACTTTATAGTATAACAAAACACGAACAAAAAATAATAATAAACTCTTTTAGAAAACAAATCTTGAAGAGAAGCAACACAAGTTAAGCCAAGCAAGAAACTATCTCATCACCAACACCATCATCCTCATCATCATCTTCTTCTTCGGCATCATTATTGTCAACTAAAAATAAGTACAAGCTAAGTAAAGTAAAGTAAATTGTAGTAGTAGTTAACATATTCTATCTATAATATTTATTTTTATTTATTTATATAAAATTTTTTTATAGAAACTGGCCAGGCCTGGTTCTTCTGTCCGCTTGACTAACTGGCTGCTTGGATAAGAAGCCCATAGTATGTACAAAAGTGTGTGATGATGATGATGGTATGTAAGTCTTCCTGATGACAGTAGCTCGCTCGGTTTGCTAAGAAAACTTCTTTTATGTTTGAAAGACAACAAAATTAAATAAATAAATAAAAATTGTCAACAAAAGCAACCACAATAACAAGTATTGAATTTTATATATTCTACTATAAATTTCATTGCTCCTCTTATTGTTATTATGGTTAAGATATGTATAAATAAAAATCATAAAAAAAAAATATCAGATCCATAGAAAAAATATTGGTACTTGATGTCGGCAAAATTGTTTTAAAGTCTAAATCAAAGCGCAATAAGTATTTAATACCCAACAACCACTAGATACGAGTACTTATGTATCTAGGTATTGTAAGTGACCATCATTGGGCCACTCTCTTGACCACCACTAACCACTCTTTTGTACTTTTATTTTAACTATTATTCTTTTTTTTCATTTGAGCTGTTGTTGTTGTTGTTAATTTTTCCCTTTCCTTTTTTCGCATTGTCTTTTTAGACGATACATAAACTAAACATGGCTAGAATTGTAAATGATCAGCATAATACTTCTTGTTTTTTGTTTTTTTTCCTTTCCTTCAACTGATTTTCTGCATTTTTTTCTTGCAACAATACCAACCAACAACCCCTCCCTAAACTTTTGCTGCAAATCAACTTGTTCTTGTAAAAGGTTTTTTTATGCAGCAATGTCCATTCGATATTAACTTGATCCATCTAGCGTTTTTTTTTAATATTTCATTTAAAAAGAGCGGTTTTTTTATTTGTTAAAAAATTAAATGTAATCATGGAAAACTGCTTCAATTTTTTTACCAAAAACTCGCCATGATAATCTATTACTTTTACACTTTTCAAAAAACTGTAGTTTTGATAGGTGACTCAAAAGGCGAATTCAGGCAAAGTGGAGCGAATTCATTCATTTGTATACCTTTCACCATGAGTTTGTCATTCCGTTTGTTATTTCTACATCTTTCATTTGCGACCCCATTAAGTATATATATTCTGTAACGTTATAGATATCGGAATCGATATAGCAATGTCCGTCTGTTGAAATCATCTTTCCGAAGCCCCCAACTAACTTACATACATGATTCATACATCAATATTTCCGCTATAGTCCCGGATCGATTGCTATTTAAATTCGGGAAAATCGATCCACAAAAAAACACAACTACCTCATTTTTATACCCTTCACCTTCGTGAGAAGGGTATATATGTATAAGTTTGTCATTCCGTTTGTAATTTCTACATTTTTCATTTTCGACCCTATAAAGTATATATATTCTGGATCCTTATAGATAGCGGAGTCGATTAAGCCATGTCCGTCTATCTGTCCGTCTATCTGTCCTTCAGTCTGTATGTCTGTTGAAATCAATTTTCTGAAGACCCCTGATATCTTCAGGATCCAAGTTTTTAATAATTCAGTCAGACATTCTTTCGAGAAGTTTGCTATTTAAAATCACGACAACCTCGATTTTTGACCTATTTTTGACCTATATCTGGATTACTAAGACATTAATATAGACAATATAGATATCTAATGATAGATATTTCAAACCATAGTAAGTTGGACCTACAATGGGTCAAAATCGGAAAAAAATATTTTTTAACCCAAAAAAGTTTTTTTTAGCTAAATATTAAAAAAAAAAATTTTAAAAACAATTCGAAAAAATTTTTCCAAAAAATTAAAAAACGGCAAAAAATATTAATTTTGTTTACCTAAAAATATTTAAAATTTTTATTTTGTAGTATAATTTGGTGAAGGGTATATAAGATTCGCCACAGCCGAATATAGCTCTCTTACTTGTTTTACCTATTTTAGATTTATATCTTGATTACTAAGTCATTATTATAAACAATATGGATATCTAATGATAGATTTCTACGACCTTTCCAACGATGTATGTAACGCCATAGTAATCCGGACCGACAATGGGTCAAAATCGATAAAAATATTTTTTAACCCGAGTTTTTTTGCACCCAAAAAAATTTTTTTACTAAATAAAATATTTGCCATGATCGCCTATGCAGTCACCTGTATAAATTCGACTTGTTGTACAGGATAGGGATGCCAATCCGGATAATTCTTGGATATATAAATAAATAATGTTTTATTAAAACGTTACCTAAATCGCTAGAATTACCGTTACAGATGTAATAGTAAATAACGCTACCTCTTAATACCGGCTTATGTACTTCTGAAGAACATCTCCTTGTGCAGAACTATATGTGGACTAGTTCAATATTTTGCTGTTATTCTTTTTTTTCACGTTTTTATAAAAATATGTATATTGTTGAGCTTTATTTATAGACAACGAGATAATTCCCTCTCTGCTGGTCAGATCCGGCTTAACTTCGATATTTCTCCAATGTATAAATTAGAGATACCAAAGAATGTTTCACAAAAGTACGCTCAATGTCAATATATTCAATCTAAGTTCAAAGATGTTATACATTCCATAACAACTCCCGTTATTATCTCATACAATGATACGGATATGAGCGAGGTCTAGCTACCCGATATCAAACTTATATCCCTTTATCTTCTCTTTAAGCTCAACACACCTAACGCAAATGAAGACGGTATAAATGTCTCCTTTAAAGATTGATGGATATTTCTCCACAAATACTCCGGTTTTACCATTCACCTGTTTGAATTAGTTTGTGAACCATCAACTTTGACAGTTGATAGCGGCCATATGGTTGAAGCTACATCTGTCGGAATCACTGTCATTTATTTAGTTGGTTTTGCCAAATCACTAAGTGATA
Organism: Calliphora vicina; assembly: GCF_958450345.1. Taxonomy (NCBI): domain Eukaryota; kingdom Metazoa; phylum Arthropoda; class Insecta; order Diptera; family Calliphoridae; genus Calliphora; species Calliphora vicina. Next base: position 12,385,081 of record NC_088783.1, on the reverse strand, counting down.
AAATTTTTTTTATCAAAATGGGGTTCTGTTCGACCAATATTCCGCACACTTCGTCCATTTTATGGTGGGGCCCATTTCTGGATGAATGGGTACGCCAACAATCACAATTGTCAACTGCATCCCGAAAAAGAAACTGGCTGGCGGCATCCATGGCGGTCCATATTTCTTTGAGAACGACGTTGGCCAGGCCATCACCGTCAACGACGACCGCTATAGGCCGATGATTATCAACTTCTTTTGGCCTGAATTGCATGATATGGACTCCAACGACATGTGGTTTCAAAAGAACGGCGCTATGTCCCACTCAGCTCATGCCACATTGGACATTATGTTCGATTTGAGGGCATGGTCATTTCACGTGGAGCTAATGTGAACTGGCCACCGAGATCGTGCGCTTTGACCCCGTTAGACTTTTTCACAAACCTCAGCGGAACTCAAAGCCAACATAGTCCATGCCATCAGTCAAATTCTGCCTGATTTATACTCCAGAGTCATGGAAAATTTTACATTTAGGATGAGCGTCACACAGCCAAGCTGCGACATATATTTACACGATGTTATATTCCGTACATAATGCTATCGATAAACCTTTCAAACGAATAAAACGTTTCGAAGATATCTCACACACACTTTGTTTCATTAAAAGTTAAAGAGAGGAAGCACTTAAGGAAAAACCCTTTAAACAGTTTTCAAACGTTGGTCTTATTTGAGACGAATAAGGAATTATGATTCAATCATAGAAATAAAAGTAATTTCCACAGAATTTTATATTGATACCAGTACTATATATATGACTATCTGAATTTACTTCATATGGGAGGTGCCACGCCCATTGTACCTATACAGGTCAATTGTGAATCTAAACCATCCAGTTATCCACTAAAAACACACATCGAAATAGGCCCAGCCGTTAAGGAGGAGTTCACTTACTAACACACGTACAGAAGAATTATATATACATATAAAGAAGATTTCAATATGAAGTACTGAGGTTATACGTCTTATGTGGAAACTTTGGTCAATTACCAATGCTTCTGAACTTGGGTAGTATGATTTGTAGTTTTATAATAAGATAACATAAATTGTAAGAATTTCGATTGGTTTACTTAAACTTTAGGTCCCATACATTTTGGAGCATATTTCATGTCGGTGCTAGATTTAAATATAGCCAGTTTTCAATGAATTCTGTCCAGGAACTTTGAGTATTTGTTTAAGCTTTAGTTTTAAATCGCCTAAGTGGGCAACATTTTTTCTGCATGCGCAAAAAAAAGACACTTTACAGCAAAAGTATCTATTCACTTTGGACTTTTTTTGCTAGTTCTTGTAATTGCATACAAAAGCCACTAACAACAACAACAACTATACATTTTAGCTTTGGGCATTTTAATACATTCAGATGATGTACTCCTCGCAAACACAAACACTAACAGCAGACAGTAAAACCTGGATAATATAAACATTAATAAAATAAAGACGTTTTCTAGGATTTTAAATTAAAATTTTCTTTACTATTGAAGAAATTTAAATAATGTATCTAACAATCTATAAAAAATTATAGTTACTCTTAGAGTTTAGTTTAGCTAGGTTCCACTGTTTTGGTGATTTTGATTACAAACCCGGCAACAACAAGAACCACAAAATTATAACAACTCAACAAAGCGCAAAAAAAAAAAGAAAGAATCCAAGAAGACAAAAAAAAAGAAAAGAATCGAATCGAAAGCTGAAGAAGACAAAAATAGAAGAGATCAAATTGTTGGCAATAAAAGCAATCACGTCGTATGTTTAACATCAAAAGGAATGGTTGGTTTGGTCAGTTAAATAAAGTAAACTAAACCGGTTCCATCTGAAACTTTTTTCTTAAATTTGTTTTCCACTTTATTTTTTTTCGTTAAATTTTTAGTTTGTTTGCTCCTAATACACGTTACGAAAAAATATGGTTGGTTATTTTTAGAATTAAATTTTCAAATCCAACACAAAAACTCATAAATTATTGTAAATGTATAAAAAAAGACAGTCAGACCGACAGACACTTTGGCAAATGAGCCGGAGAGATGGCGAAGAATACTGAAGAAGTATTAATGTTTTATTTAAAACATTCCCAGAAATTATTAAAAACACATAGAGATTGATTAAAATCTTTTAAACATTTTTATGATTTAAAGGAATATGGTTGTGTTATATGGGGGTTTACAGTTGATCGGCTTTTTTTTAAGAACAAATTTTGTTACTTCTTTTATGATTTAACTTTTTTGTTAGCCAAATTTAATAGATAAAAAGTTTATAGAGATAAACGATTTTGTTTATTATTCTTTATGTTTGTTGTCCTTAAATATCTTAAAACACTTTCATCAAATTTAGTTTGAAAGAGTAATTGACCTTTTGAATTGAAATATGAGTGCTAAATTCGGTTTCAGTAAAATCTTTTAAACACTTAAACACAATATAAAACAAGTAAGAAAGTCAAGCCCGACCATTTAATATCCTACACTGAGTAATTGCTCATTTACATGTTGCTTTTAAAATTTTTATATTTTATTTTCGTGAGTGATTTTCGGAAATGGGCCTTAGATGGGAGCAATGACCAATTATAGACCGATCGCAAATTTAATCGAAATATCAAAATTGCGACCATGGACAGACAGCCATACGGACGGACATCGTTTATTCGACTCAGGAAGTGATCCTGAGATGATCGGTATACTTTAAATTCGATGTTAGACTAATGATTTTGGGCGTTACAAACATCAGCACAAACGCATAATATACTTCCCAATATGGTGGTGTAAGGTATTAATAGCACCGGATATTATGTATCTCAGACAACATTGAAATCGGATGAAAAACAGTAAATTGTGTTCGTTTTCAATGATGATATTAAGGACTTTTCGCTCCACCCTGTTTGTCTTTAAAGTCTATATTCATCGAAAATTCAAAGAAAATCAAAATTTTTGTAAATTTTAGCCAAAATCAATTTCATAATAATGTTTAAATTTAGCATTATTTCAATAAATATTTAAAAATTCCTATTTTAAAGTTGTAATAGAGAAATTTAAATATTCCTGATAATTGAATCGTTTATTTCAAAAACCAGTCAAGCAATAAAAAATCTAAAATTGAGTTATTATGCCATTACTGTTGTGTAAAGGTAAATGCATCGTTTAATGCCAAACAAATTAAATACTGCCCCCAAAGCAAAGCCGAGAAATCCATGTTTAGTGCAGAAAAAAGTTAAGTGACAGCGCTTGACTCATTTTCCCTATGTAATACTATTCTTTTTTTTTTTTTGTTCATAAATGTTATAGGTCTCAATAAATGTGAAAAAAATAAAAGATTTACAAGCTTTAAAACCCTACTTGGTTGGATATGAAGAGTTTTATGGGAATACACTGTAGAACTAGTGTATTTCAAACCAATGTGAATATGATGTTAAACTCTTTAAAAAGTTCATTTGTCATTTTACTTTTGATGTGATGGTTGTTTGTTTCAGAAATCAGTCAAGTTCAAACTTTATATTATGTTTATCAAACAGTTACGCAAATGGATAACTTTCATAGGAAAAAATATAATTTTGTTAAAAGTAATCGGCAACGAAAATTGGGAACGAAACGGCACCGAACAGTAACGAAAAACCTGTCATTTGGGGACGGAACGAAAACAACTTCAAGTAGGTTGTTTTCGGTGCTGTAGGAACGAAATTATTTTAATTATTTTTTATTTCAAACTTTAAGAAAATCAAAATGAATAAAAAAATAAAGTTTCAATGCACCCAATTGAAACGAAAACTATTCAGAAACGAGGCGGTGGCAAACACCAACGTTTTTCAGTTTATGTTTTCGTTATCGGCGCCGATTATGGTGTATGCGGAAACCCAGCTTAAGAAGTTTGCTTTGATTTACTCAAAATCAATAATTTGTTACTTGACTGGTTTTTGAAATAAAACATTTGAATTGATGAGCTCTGGAGCCGATCACAAAATGAAAATAAATCTGAAACTTCTAAACTACTGGTCGGATTTCTTTAAAATTTGGAACATCAATAGGGGTCAGTGAGGCTATTGAGAATATTGTCTTTGCAGGTAAGAGTTTTAAGAACAGACTTCGCTACAATGGGATAAAATTTATAGTGGTTAATATCATCACGATAATAATTATTATAAGACAATTATGAATGTTCAGGTCATTTTCTGAGGGGGACTTTGTATGGGGACTAGGAACAAATGTTGCCAGATTTTCGCCATACTATTATATAAATAATAATACTATAGTATAATTTCAGAGTACTTAGAACTAATGTGTGCAAAATTTTATCAGGATTGCGGCATAATTAACATAATTATGACTGCTCAAACAGTATTGCGGGGGACATTTGTATAGGGACTATGTGAAATCTTGGACCGATATTGTCCATTTTCAATACCAAACAAATATTATCACCAAAGAGTTTTTGTAGAAAATGTCAGCCCCTATCGTGATTTTAACAGACAAATTTAATTTAATAGATAAATATATTAAACTGATACTAAAATATTGGGAGTTGAGTTTAAATTTTTTAATTTTTTTTACATTTTGTTTCAAAACTTTTAAATAAATTAAAATATAAAAACAATTAATAAATTTTTGAAAAGTAGATCAAATTACCTATCCGTTGATATAAAATATATCTACCATTTATTTTCCACGATTAATAAAAATTAACGTAAATTTTGACGTAACCTGGAAAAATTATTTTGAAAATTTAAAGACCTGATATACAATAGATTTGTAGGCAAGTTTTTTTATATTTCTAAGCAGTATAAAGAAATGTAAAATCTTTAAAATCGGTTCATATTAGCGATAGTTACAGGGCCCGAAAGGATAACTTGGGCTACTGTGGCGCCGTCTGGGGCTAAAACTTTAAGTCCAATTTCTAAATCTGCCAAGTATTTTAGAAGTTACATATTTATTTTGACCACTGTGCACTGTATAGAATTTTTTTCTTTTTATTTAACATTTCGTAATTTTTTTTTACAAAAAAATGGAAATCTCTATCTATAATACATTTTAAAACAAACTTAGGCCGGGTAACTTATCAAAATTTTAAACATAGTTAAGCTTAATAAATGTTTAAATAATTTTTTTTGTATGAAAAAAATATATTTAAACATTGATTATGCCTTAACTATGTTTAAAATTTTGATAAGTTACCCTGTCTTAGACACGTTAGTCTTAATTATGAATTTTATTCACATCCACATTTAAAAGTTTTGAAAGTGGGCGTGTCAAAATACTCCAAAATTTTTATTTATTTTAACAAAAAAGCCCAAAAACTTTACCATTAGCCAATCAATTTATGTAAGTGAAAGATAACTTATTTTATTTTTTTAAAAAATGTCAAACATATTCAAATGATAGTAATTTAAAACTAAAAGAAAAAAATTAAAATTTTTTTTTTTTTGAACAACAATAAGTATTTTTTCACTCTGATTTTTTGTTATTACCAAGTGTAAAAAAATTTGTTTGTTTAAAATGGAACTTTTTCTTGTGTTTTTTGTAACAAAAATTACTCTTTTCAAATTTTTCAACCAAACAAATTTTGAAATGTTTAAATTAATCGTCTTCAAAATTCAAGTGTAGAAAAAAAAGTTAAATTTTGTATATTCTATTTTTATATTTAAGATCTCTAAGGTTTTTATTTCCCTATATTGTTAACAAATTTAAATACATTTAGAAATAACTGCGTTAGAATTTGTTAAGTGCGTAAATTTCAATTTCCTACTTAAAAAAATAATACAACTTTGCCAATCAATTTAATTGAAACATGGCTTTATTATTCACAATATGTTAGACTTCCAAAAATTATATTGAAATAAATTCCCGCCAAAATTTAAAAACTTAAAAACACAACATTTTTATATTATAAAAAAAAATTTTTAAAAACAAATAAATTTCAAAATGTATTAAATTTTGTTTTTTTTAACATAGTGTAATTTTACATATTTTTTTAATGCTGCATTTCGATTCACATTAAATATTTGATTTTCAGGAATTTTATGAACTAATGATCATTAGGAAATATTTTTCTAAAATTTCACTAAAATCGTTAAAAAAAACAAAATATTTTTATAACACAAAAATTTAAAGATTTTTATAAATATTAACAAGTAATGATCATCAGAAAATCTTTAAAAATAATTTTGTATATTCAAATATAGAAAATTATGCTTTGAACCATAGCTGTTTAGATGTTTTAACATAACTTTTATTATATCAAAGTTTATTTAAATATTTAAATAAAAATTTTAAAATAAAATTATTTCCTTATAAAAACTGCTAATAATAAACAACCGTTGTTCAATTTGTAATAAAAATATCTAACAAACTCTAGAATATCTAGGGACACTTTCTGCACCTATAAAAACTTTTAAAATGTTACGAAATATTCTTTTCAAGCCAGAAAAATATAAAATAAACACAAATTGTTAAATTTATTACTGCTTCTTAATTCTTCATTTTTCTCAATTCCAAACACGTATTTATTTCAGAACATATTTTAAAACCACAAAAACAAATCTCTTTTTTTGCAGAATTTTTAATAGAAAATAGTCACCAACAACTACAAAAATTGTCCTAGATTGGAAATTTATAGAATTATTTCTAACTTTTTTTTCTTCTTTGCGTATTCTTTACATTTTTATACGTTTTTACGACCTGCACAAGGCACCAGAATCTACATACATAATTTAAAGTAACAAATAAACCAAAAAAAAAAAAACATTTTGCAATAAAAACTTAAATAAAATAAACTATTTATGAAGACCGAAAAATACAAAAAAAAAAAAAGAAACAGACACACAGAAAAACTCAAATAAAACAAATTCAAATTCAAATTCACCACATTCTAATAGCTAGTGAATGTATACCGGTCTTTAAATTAAACACATTTTAACAGAAGATTAGAAATGTGTTTAAAACGAGAGCTAAATGTATCTGTGTGTTTATGTACGTACTAATAGATAATAGAGAGCGAGAGGCATTAGAAAAATCTAAATCGGTATCAAAAGAAAAAAATAATGATCAAACACTTGCACACACACACACAGATACTTACATTATGAACCAGTATCAATAAAACATAATCTACTCTGTTAAACTATGCTCACATTAATAGTTAAAACAACAACAACATTACTATGAGTGGAGGTTTAACAGTAGCATAACATTAAACCTCCACTAAGAAACAACAACAACATAGAACCAACATTCTACATAGTGATGTCTACTAGACAGTACGAAAACACGCCATTAATTATCACCAAGTACGCAATTGAGAATTTTCCGCTGGAAATTTTTAAAATTTTATTGCGAGTCTCTTACGAGACTAAAGTGAGGTTAAAATTTAAAAATTATTACTCCTACGAGAAAAATCATGGGACATATGGGCAATTCCATATCATCGTACGTGATATTTGTACGCCTATAGTGTGGAATAGATTTTACAAAAATAAAAGTATCTGAAAAATAAGTTGGTCTTTTATGATTTAAATAAACTTTGAATAATAAAAAGTTCTTTCCAAATATTGTTGTCCAAAATAAGGGTATATCGTACGTGACATAAAACGGAACTCATTTTGAGGTACATGTAGAAATATGCGAAAATATATGAATCGTGAGAGGCGTTATGTTTTCTTTTAATTTCTTACACTAAACGAAATATTTTTCTTTTACAATCCATCATATTTAAATAAAAACAATCTTTGGATGATTTTATAATAAATAAAATTTAATATCGTACGTGACATACCGTACGTGACAGATTTTTCTCTTATAATAAAACAATATATATTCTGTAAATATTTCTATACAAAAACTAAAAAAATATACATTCGGTTTCAATAAACAATTTGACAATAGCAAAAAAACAATCAGAGTCAAATTCATTTCATACTACAAGCTAATTGGAGCCTAGTTTTCGCCGCAATTTTAGCCTAAAACATACCTAAAACATTAAAAAATTAAATATAATCAGTTTAAACTATTATTTTTGTCTTTAAAATGTAATATGATCTAAATACTTTCACATAGTAACATTTTATTATTTTCTTCTATTCAAATCATCTTGAAAAAAGTTTCAAGGGTTTTTGTGTTTTCAGTCGTGGTAGCGATTCTCGTGGAATTGCTCATAAGCTACGGAAGACAAACTCATAAGCTGCGGAGTCGTTACGAGTTTAAATTGGTTATTTATATAAAACTGATATACACACAGGCAAAAAGGCACAGGCACACAGAGAGGTTCAAGATATGACAGCAGACCTAGAAAATGTTATATTTCGATAACATTTCCAATAATCCAATATTATTATATAAACTTATGATTAATCAAAGATTTATGTTCGTGTGTTTTTTGATGGATGTATGTAGCTGGACATTATCAAGCAAGATAGAATGCAGGAGTCAGGACAAAGAACTGAATTGATAGTCGAACAAACACAATTTATTTCGCATGTAAAAAACCAATGGGCTTTACTGGAACAGAAATTGTTAGGAATTTTATCACAACTTAAGGTAGGGTCACACATGACAAATATTTGACGAAAAAGAGGTAGCCACTAAATAAAATATACATTTTTGAATTCTTTTATTCCAAAAACTTATTTTACTTTAAATGATTCAAAGCAAAAAATTTAGTTTTACTTTATTTGATGCTGTTTGATCTTACAAAACAATTGTGAGAGTAAACACGACGCACGTTGGGTTGAATCATGGTCAATGGTTATTTATTAAATTTGGTACCGGGTAAAAGTAGACAAAATTCTACATCACTAATAGCTAAAATCGTTATTCTAGGTTGCATACTTTTTCGGCAGTATTCTGTCAAAGTGGAAAAATTTTTCGTATTTTCAGATAAAGTAATAAAAATATAAATTAAACACAATTAAAATTATTTTTTGTTTAAAACATTTAAAAGCTAACTTTTTATGATGGAACCATCAACTTCAGATATTTGAGTATATGAATAAGAATCTTTTATTTAAATTTTTTTTGGAAAAGTATTTTTATTTTTTTTTTATAAATGTTCCAAATTTAGAGTATTTTTAATTTTCGATGGATAATAACTAAATATGTTTGTAGTTGTTTGTTTCTAAACTATATAATAAAAAAAGTACAACATTTAGGCTTTTATTTTAACAAAAAAAAATGTTGCGCATTTTTGCGCGCCTTTCTTTAAATTAAGATTTTATTAAAAGACTCGAGCTGCACTGTGGCGGAAATGAAAAACTGGAAATAAATGAAAAAAAATGGAAATAAATGTGTAAATTCTAAACGTATTGTCCGATTTTAATAAAATTACCCATGGCTATAGAGGAGGTGTAGCTGAGTTTAAGTTTTAAATTTGGAGTTAAATCACTAATACGCGCCGAAGCCTCAAAGCCTCAAATTGAGGTAACTTTGGTCAAAGTGTCAAATTTGGAACCCCTCTAACTCAGTGAGTTCTTGACCGATCTTATTGAAAAATTTTGTATAAACTACTATCCAATTGGAATAACCTTGCTGCAAATTTCATCCCGATCGGAAGATATTGGTTTTAAAATTTTTTTCAATGGACTTGAAAATTTCTTCCTTTGTGAAATTTTTTTTTTATAAAATTTTGTATTTAAATTTTTTTATATTTTTTTACTTAATAAGGCATAATCTTTGAAAAAAAAATATATTGAAAAAATCTAACATTATTGCCTGAGTTAAGCGTCACTTTGGATGCGATTCAACCAAATGTGCGACGCTACGACACCAATTGTGAATTGGGCAAATGTATGTCTGTTTACAATTTAGAAAGCCCCAAAACTTAGCGGGAATAACTTCGGTACTATTGTGCGTAGCTTGGATGAAAATGGACATGATTTAACAGGCATTAATAGGTTTGATTTTAGGATTATTTTTTTAATCAAAATATTTGCTTCCAAGCTGGATCCCAAGCGGGATTTTTTTTTTAGCTTTTATTTTGAAACACTTGTACAATATAAATTTATTCAAAGTATTGGCCATTGTTAGCTATGATATTTTTCCATCATTCTGGCAACATATGGAAATGTTCAGCTTTTGAGGCCAAGCACGAATCAAAGCGTCATTAGCGTCCAAAGTGTGAAGTGTATCCAAGAGAGAGCGTTCTGCATCGATCTAAACAAATAGTAGTCGGTTTGGGGCAAAACTTCCCAGCCACTTCATTCTAAATAGTTTTTAACAGGTATTGCAATATGTGGCCGAGCGTTGTCATGATGGAATATTACGTTTTCATGTCTGGCCACATATTCTGGGCATTTTTCGGCCAATGCTCGCTTCTGGCCAAATTTAGAAGCTCATAATAGAAATCAGCATTTTGGTCACACCAAATTAATATCGATTCGGCTGGTTGACCGTGCTTCGCGTAATGGATTCACCCTATACGACAGGTTTTTGTTTTGTTAAAAAGCGCTAAATCTAGCTCAATAATTTCTAAAGCAGTAACACTGATTCTACATTTTTTTAAGTACAAGTGTAAGTGCAGATGTATGTACGACTCTATAATAAAGAGAGACTTTAACATTAAAACTAACTAATACAACAACGACAACAACAATAATAATAATAACCACCAAATAGCCACCATACACCCCTTACACAAACATACACACACTCACTCACTAACACTTGACTATGGATATGGAAGAACAACAGAAAGAAGACAAAATGAAAAAAACAACATAAAGCAGAATGAAAAAAAAACACACATAGTCGGTCTAAAAAAATCACAACAATAAATTTATTTCGTTATTCACCACTGACAGGGATATAAAAGCAGTTGAGCATCACTGCAACCATTCAAAGTGATTTTTGTTACTGACCGCAGTGCAACAACAAACAACAACTACTACAACAATATCAAATTATTTTTATTAATTATTTGATTTGATTTCTTCATTCTAAAAAGAAAAAGACATTAAAGAATTTTCTATTTTTGCTTAGAGAACAGTGGAAAGTTTTTTCTTAACACAATCTCCAAAAATAATCGAAAGAATTATAAAAAGAAATTTATAAACAACTGTGGTGCTGTTTGTGATATTTTTTGTTTTCTAAATAAAAATAAAATACCAACAAAAAAAGTTTTGAAATCTTTGTGAAAATTATTTTCAGAGATTTGTCCAAATAAATAAAAGCCTAAGTTTTTAAAAACAAAAAAAAGTGCAAATTTTAAGGTAAGTTTTTTTTACAAAAGTTATTAAAGAAAATAAATAATATTATTTGAATAAAGTGTCCTGTACGGGTTTAAAGAAATGTTTCAATTTAAAACAACAAAAATTTTAAAGTTTGAATATTTGTTTGAGAAAGTTTTAAAGTAAAATATTAGCTAGTTTTGAAGAGTTTTAAAAATTGATTTAAATTTGTAAAACAAGTGTTAATTGAAGATTTCAAACTTTATTGGAATTTATATATTTTTAAATTAATTTACATTTAAATTTATAAAAAAGTGTTATTAAAAAGATTTTTCTTTAGAATTTCTAAACATTTTCATAGCCATTGAATTGAGTTTAAATTTAAATTAAAATTTTCATTTTTTAACTTCAAGTGAAATGAAAAAATTTTCGTAAGTCTTAAATTTATTTCAATTTAAATTCAACGATTAAATTGAAGTTTTCAAATATACAAATTTTATTTTGTATATATTAACATCAAGTGAATTCCAAAAGTTTTGAGATGATTTTCTTAATTCTTATAGTTTTTAAAGAGATTTCATTAGAATCTAAATTCTTTCTCTAGGATTTCCAAAAAAAAAAATATCGTAAATCTTAAAAATATTTTTGTAATTTTAATAGTTAAATAATATAAACATTTTATTAGAATCTCAATGTTTCTGGCAAATTTCTCAAATCCAAAATCTCTTAAAAAAAATTTCAAATTTTATAAATTCAAATCAAAATTTAAAATAAAAATATTCCCTATTTAAGAGCAACAATAATATTAAATTCGAATTCTGAATTCGTGCAACTAACAGAAGTTTAAAATATAAAGTTTCTGAATTACCTTTCAAACATGTTATAACAATTTAAATAATTTTGAATCAATTTTATTATGAATTTTGAAGGACTTCGAAATGTTTATTAAAGAATCCTTGATTAAATTAAATTTTAATAATAAATTCAAAATTGTGAGTTGAAAAAAAGTTTAAATTCAGGATTTAAGCACTCAGATTTTAACATTTTCTGGAAAGAATGTTGCCCTAGTAAGATTTTTGCTTAGATCTTTTATATTTAATGAAATGGTCATTGAACCTAGTCAAATCTTTTATTACTACGATTCTTTAAAGCTTTAAAGTCGTTTTAAAAATATTTAATTTTTTTAAATTAGTTTAAATTCGTTATTTTAAAGTTTCAAACATTTGTAAATTAGAAATTTATTTCAAATTTATATAAATTTTGAATAAATGTTTTAATATCAAAATTCTGCAATATGAAAGAAGTATTTGACGAACATTCTATTATTTCTGAATCAGACCCTTAATATTTTGGCTCTTCAAATATTCTTAAAAAAGAAACTATGGAGCCATTACAACATTTGCAATTTTATTTTGAAAAACAAAATTATGACAAAAAGGTCAGAGGAATTTGTTTGGTTTAATTTGCTTCCATTTTTACTTTAATATCGTAAAATACTCACTTTTAAACATTACGAAAAAGTGTGTAACTTTAAGTATTCTTAACTCTTGAAGTTTATTTGAAATTTTAGAGCTGATGGCATAGGTAGCTAGTGCTCTAACTCTAACTTTATAGTAATTAATTATTATTAAGTTTTTAAATAAATAAATAAATAATTATTTGAAATTTTAGTTAATTTAAGAAACATTTTAAAAATTATAATGCCCTCTTTAAAGAACATAAAAATTTATGTTAAATTTTTTGATTTTTTTTATTATTTTTAAGTAAATATGTGAAATTTCATTTCCATTAGGAATTATTTTTAAATTGAAAATATATTTTTTTTAGTTATGAAATTCAAAGAGAACATTATTTACTTTCAAATGTTTTTTAAAACGATAAAATCCTTCATCAGTTTGGAGAGATAAGAATTTTTAAAGTTGCATACTTTTTCAAATTTTATGTTTGAAAAAATATTAAAAAAAATGCTGAACAAATTTTATTATCTAGTAGATAGTAGATACATATTTTACATTTTTGGATAAAGAAAATTGAAAATTTAAAGGAAATTGAATGAAAAAATCTTTCCAAATCTTTGAAAATTTAAAAAAAAAATATCAAAATTTAGTTAAATATTTTTAATTTTAAAAGAGATAAATTGAAAATTTAAATTTAAAGGAAATTAATGACAAACATTGAAATTTAAAAAAAAATTAAAATTTTAGTTAAATATTTTGTATTTTAATAGAGATAATAATGTCATATGAATTATATTTTGATCTGGCTCAGCGGGTTTTGCAGTAGAGCCTTCAATCAAAAATTAGTTGTCTATTTATGACTCTATTTCATCGAACATATTCTGAATTGACCAACATTTTATAAAGGAAATTTTTCTTTATAAAGCTTTGAATACTAGAGTAAAACTTTATTATTTCAAATAAATAACTCCCTCCTCCAAAACCTAAAAAAATGTAAAATAAATTTTACTTTCTGTGCTTGAAATTACTATATTATTAATTCAGGAGAAATTATCTACTTATTCATGATAAAGTTCTTGTGACCTGTCGAATATCTTTATCTCAAAAAAGTTAATGAAATATCAAATCGACTTCGTCACAAATCCGGTAATTCGTCCAGACTATGGTCTTATAAGAAATCAGAAAAAAATTTAGCAAAAAATCTGATTTAAGCAAATTTTTCCATAATTTGTTTATTTATATTTCAGAAAAATCATGTTAAAATATTGGTTTCAATCCAGTTTACCTTAGTTTTACCGTTTTCCTGTTTTTAAGCCCGCTAGAATGTATTAAAATAATGTAGTTTTCAAAAGCAACAATAGCAGAGAATATGGAATTGTAATAAAACATCCATTTAAAATATTTGAAATAGCCGATTTAACTAAATTAAAAAAGGTCTTCATACTCGTATTCCAATTTAATAATTCTCCGTTTTTAAATTCTGCGGAAAATTTGAGTCAATTGTCCAATTGTAACAAAAAATTACAGTTAACTTGAATCGAAATTTGTGATCAATATGACAATATCCAAAAGAAACCAGAACTGATCTGTTGGATCTGTCAGGTTCGAAAGCTGTTAATTTACCTCTACTAAGGAAATATCAAGTTAAAGTGACGGATCTCTCCCCAATCACGGGACCAGTTCTGTGCCGGCTTTAAATTACATTTTTCTCTATAAATTCTCTATTACACTGTGGCAAATTATGCCTTAAACTTGACAACACATTTCCCGTTTGTTGTTTAAAAATAAACTTGAAAAACCAAGTGTTAAAAATGATAACCATTTAATTGAAATGGATTAAAGAAAAAAAAAACACACAAATTTACCTAAACCTTGACATTGAGCTTGTAAAATTCGCAAAAACAAGTTGAGACCAAACAAATCCAAACAATTACAAGTTTTAACACGCACAGAGAGAGAAAAATATGGAAGAAAAAAAAAAGCAAACAATAAAATATGAATTAAATACACTTGAAGAAAAAATTTATATAAAACTAAAGCAAGCTAAAAATTAAGTTAGTTTAAAGGAAAATTAATTCTAAAATTATTAAATAAACAACCACTGTCTATAGTTTAAAAGAAATGCATATTTCTTTTTTTGTAATTATTTTAAAAAATTATAAAACAATAAGAATTTTTTTGCATTGCATAAATTTACTTCATTATTGTTTAGTTTTATTTATAAAAATATAAATAAATAAATACATATAATTGAAAACAGACTCTATGTTTATAGAATATTTAATGTCTCATGTTAAAGAATTATTTAAAAAAAAGCAACTACTTATAAACAAATAGTAATTGTTGTTTTATGGTCGGCCATATTAATTACATTAATTTAGTTATAAATCATTTAAAATGAAAATCCAACTGACAGTTTAAAATGTATGGAAAAATACTGCTGCTACACCAAAGCAGTCAAAGACAACATTTATGTAATTTTAAATGGCAAAAAGAGAAAAAACAAACAAAGAAACAAACATGTAATCATCATCTTGAACAAAATTCTAACAATTTATGGGGTTTTAATGTCAAACTTGTAAGAAACAAAATTAATTAAAGGTTAAACCAAACAAGTTCTTGTGAGTTAGTCACACTGCTACTGAAAACTATTATAACAGATAATAACATACATATATGTTCAGTACATTTTAAATATTGTTTTTTATAAAATTTGTTAAGTTAAAATTTTAACACTTGTTTTTAATTTCAAATTAATAAAATTTTATCAATTCTTAGTTTTAAATGGGAATTGAAACAGGTCTATGTTCTAAAGTTTACAAATTCAATATTTTTTCTTTGAATGTGAATGAACTTTACTTTGTAAACAAAAAAATATGGCAATATCTTAACAAATAACAGTTTTTCTTTGTTTATGTTCTTCTTCATTCACTATTTCTATTAGTTTGAGTTCGCCATATTTAAAAAGAGAGATAGAGAGTAATGTTAAAGTAATACACATTGCTAAGTTAAACCAAAGTTAAACTATTGCAATACCTATGTAATTTGTTGTTGTATTAGAGCTTTTGAGAGTAAATAAGTCCTGTGTAATTTGTTAAATTAATTTTGCCACACTATTTATACTAAACTCTGAATTTGCTAGTCAATGTGAACACACTTTTAGTTCAAGTTGAATACGAACCAACATACGACCATCATAATTTGTTAAATGTATAAAAAAAAAAATAAGTGAACATCGAACAAAATCTTGAGTTTTTATGTGTTTTATCTAAATCTTTTTTATTGCACATTTCTTACACTTAGCCTTAAACAAAATGTCATTTCAAACTGAAGCCAAAGAAAAAAAATAACCAACAAAAAAAAAATCCTTTAATAAAAAAATTCAAAGTCTCTACAAAATCCACTTCCTATTATAAGGAATTTGAAAAAAAACTCAACCGCAATCCAAACAACTTGTTCATGAATCCTCTTTTTTTTAGCAATTTCTTCATACAAGTTTGAGTAGAAACAAGTTCTTAAAAAAAATTTCTTTTAGAAAAAGTCATTGTACTTTAAGCACGAGTCTAAGTATCTGTTGTATTGATTATTTAATATAAATTTTTTTTTCGTATTCAAGATGATGCTTCTTTTTCTTTTTGTATAAAACCTCCATGCAGTTTTTAACATAAAAAAATCCTGATTTTTTATAAAACATTGTTTTTTTTAACATAAAAATGACGTTGCAAAAAAGGCAAAACGTGGCAAACCTGTTTCAATGGTAGTTGATTTAAGTTAGTAGTGTTTTAATCAAGTTATCAGATACCACCATAAGTTACAATATTATTATTTCTTTACATTTTTTTTTTGTATTATATAACGGCTTTTTTGCAATAAATAAATGTTGAGGAAAAAAAAATTAACAAAATTGGTAGCAGAAAAAAAATATACTGAAACTGCAAGCCATAAAATGTGTCTGGACGCTTAAGAAACAGAAATTAAAATTCAATCAAAGTTGTTAGTGGTTTTTTTTAATGCACTTGGAGAAATTATATAAAACAATTTTGAATTCTAAAAAAGTTTAAGGAAATATTAAAAACTTGTATCTAATAATTTAGTTTTATGCAAAATATTTTTGCAAATCAATCACCCCTATCGCGAATCAATACTTCACACGAAATATGTTCCCATTTTTCGTTCATAAACTTTGTTCACGTTAAAAAATTGCCCATGTTGTGAAATTTTTAGATGAAATTTTGTAAACAATAAACAGCTGCTACGAACAAAATCAACTATTGTGAATGAAAAGTTTAGGGGAATATCACGATAGCAATTTTCCCTTCGAGGGAATTAAATATTTCATGGGAACATAAATTTTACATGTTTTTCACGATAGGGGTGAATATTTCACATGAAATATGTTCCCTTTTCCCATTTTTCGTTCATCGTTCATGTTTACGTGAAAAAATTGCACTTGTTAAGAGATTTTTAAATGCAATTTCGTAAACTATAAACAGCTGTTACCAACAAACTCAACTATTGTGATTGAAAAGTTCATGGGCATATCACGATAGCAATTTTCCCTTCGAGGGAAATGAATATTTCATGGGAACATAAATTTCCTATATTATTGCCGATAGGGGTGAATGTTTTTTGTCATTTAGGTAATGGAAAAACATTTTCAATTTTAAAAAACTACTAAAATGACACTAAAATCAAACTATGGTGAAGTTAATGTGACCCAGAGTCTATGGCGGGAATCGAAACCGCAACCCTTGCATTGATAGTCCAGCATTGATACCGGGGCACACGTGCATGCCCTATGCAGGGGGTCAATTGACATCTTTGGATTAGAATGATACTGTCTGATAGCTTTAGGATGGGTTCACATACCGGTTAAATAGAGTAAGTTAACTTACTAGCTACCCAACTGATTACTAGTTATTTTAACATGTACGGGTGCTAATTAACCTCAAATAATTAGTTAAAAATACATATCATAGGCAGTCCAATAACCGATAGCTTTTAAACAAACCATCCTCCGAAAATTCTGTTGACTAAAATAACTACTTTCTGAAGTGCACTACAAAATAAAGTGACTACCCTATAGGATACTTAGAGACACTAAAGTGGCAATTGACTTCATTGCTTGTTAACAAACCATCTTCCTACAACTCTCCAATAGATTACTTATGTTAAGTAAAATAACAATACTTTCTAAAGCGCTTTACAAAATTAACGTTTAAAGTGACTACACTCTAAGTTACTTAGAGACACTAAAGTGGCAATTGATTTCACACTAGATTAGACAGAATTTCAGTATAATTAAGCAAAAAGAAAATAACTTTGCGAGAATTATATCAACACAATTTGTATAAAATCAGTTTGTACGAATTACTCACACACCGTTTAAAGTGACTACACTCTATATTACTTAGAGGCACTAAAGTGGCAATGTACTTCATGCTTGATTACCTGGGATATATAAAGTAACCAATTGACTTCACTCTGCACTACAAAGAGTACATATGAGTCAAATGACCCAAAATATATAAATTAGATTCAGCCAGGTGATCAGACATTAGTGCCAATTGACTACTTGCTTAACTGCCAGGTATTTGTATAAAATCACACAACATTTAAAGTGACTACACTCTAGAATACTTAGAGACACTTAAGTGACAATTAACTTCATGCTAGATTACCGGGGATGTATAAAGTGTTAAATGATCCAAAATATATAGTAAATTGAAGTCAGCCAAATGATCAGACATTAGTGGCAATTACTGGCTATAAGTTAGACATTAACTACTTGCTTAACTGCTGGAAAATGGCGTAATTAATTCAAGTTTATTCAAGCTTTTCTTAAATGTGCCCCTCCTTAAGCTTATCACCCAGATATTCTTTATGTATCATTGCTAAAATCTTTTAAATTGGATATTTTTTTTGAAACTTTGTATTAATTTTTGAGTTTTATTATAAAAAAAAACATTCAAATATTCCGCTCATTAGAAATGTGTGATGTGATGAATAGATAAATAATACAATTTACATACAATAAATATTTATAATTTGCACTACTACTTTGGCTATTCTACTCTAAACGAATCGTGTATAATAAATAGATACAAAACGTAACTGACGTAAATTTAATAGTTTAAACTTTTAGCTTGAACTTTAACAAAAACAGCTAAAATATAATAATAAAAAATAAAACCTATTAACCCAATTTATATGCAAATTATATTCATAATTTAATGCTTATTTAAATTTTTATTAATAATTTAATTTTTCTTTTATTATTGTTTGTTTATTTATAATTTAATAAATACTTGTACATGTGGTGTATTATGATGCTACAGTAAATATTGTATAATTTGGGCAAATGAAAATTAAATTTATTTTATTTATTGTCACATCAGGGTTATCGTAATTATCTATTTAATGGTTTTAGATTTTTTCCTGCTAAAATACGCATTAGAAAGAATCTTTTTTTTTTTGATTTATGTCACTTATAAAACTATATTTATTATTATGTATATTATTTCCTGAGAATACACAGTATTTTTTTAAATCATTATCATTTATTTTTGAAGTGATAATTTGTTTGTTATATTATTTATATAAAAACTTATTCGATCTATTTTTGTTGTTTGCGAAATTTGTTTATATTTGTTTAATAAATTATTAACAATTAGCATTATTATTGCCAACAAAATTGAGAACATTGTGTTATATCAATGTTTACTTAGACGAACATTTTTGTTAAACACTGTTACAATTTCATATCTAAATTAACACAATGTGAAATAATACCTGAGGTAAAACGTAGTCTTAATAGTTAAATAAGTTTACGTTCTATAGCACTTTGTCCCTTCCGCTTTTTAGGGAAGTTTTCTCTGCAATTACTTCAAATCCAGAACAGCCAATGGTATCTAGTGCCCACTGCTTCTACTTCAAATCTTTTCATTAAATCCATTTCATTTAATATGGCTGGTTGCCACTGCTGGGTCCGCCGGCAATTTAAATTTCCCTCCACACAAAACTGCTCTACACTAAAATTCACCATCATTACAAGAATTACACCAAATACTGCACAAATTAAAAGAAATTTTGAAAATCTTTGTTGCTGCTCATTTAACAACACATTATTTGTTTGATCCATGTTCTAAATTTTTAGATTCTTTTAACGTTATTTGTTGTTAATTAATGACTGCTGGCGGTATTGTGTGAGTTAATGTTTATCAACAATTATTATTTATACCCATATGGGAAAATTGCATAAAAAAACACAATTGCGCGAATTGTTTTTGAAAGCTTTTTTTTTAAACAAAAAGCTTATTATCAATTTGCCGGCTGGCTTTTCAGTCATGTTTTGTTTGGTTTAGTTTTGTTATGATTTTATATACATTAAATAAGATAAGGTGCTTTCATATCGTTGTGAAATGTTTTAACGGGAATGTACAGTGCCTTGTAAAATTAGAAACTGCTTTGAGAAAAATTCGTGAGAGAAAAACATTTATAAAATTCATAAGCTTTTTTTTAGTAAATAAATACAAGCTGATATGTTTTAAGAGGTTTACATTTAGATTAGTTGCTAATGCAAAAGTTTCTTTTAAGTTTCTCTTAATATTTGAAATAATTTCTAACAACTGTCAAAATTATACTTAAACAAATTGGATCAAAATTCAATCATTTTTCATTCATCAACTTTAAGTGTAAAAATTCTCCATGTCGTGAAATATTTTGAAGGAATTTAGTAAACAATAAACAGCTGTTACGAACAAAATCAACTATTGTGAATGAAAAGTTTATCACGATAGCAATTTTCACTTCGAGGGCAATGGATATTTCATGGGAACATAAATTTCACATGTTATTGTCGATAGGGGTGAATATATTTATGCTGTTTTCTTATCAGAGGAATAAAGTTACCGTTTATCAAAAGAAATCTTATACTTTAAGTGTTAAATATAAATTTAAAATGATTTGAAAGACTGTAATCTAAAAAAAATTTTGGTTGGAAATAAAATTTAAATTCAAATATTTATAAAACTCAACACAAATATTAACATAGTTCCAAATTCATTACTAAAAGTACGATTTTTTAAAAAAAAAAAAACATAAAAATGCTAACTTTTTTCCAGAAAAAAAAAAATTTGCCCTTTTTCCGACTTCTTTTTTGCAAATTCATTATCAAAAGTACAATTTTTGTAAAAAAACACAAAAAAGGCAACTTTTTCCAGACAACAACAAAAAGTTGTCCTTTTTCTGCCCTTTTTTTTTAATGGACAAAAGTACTAAATTAAAGTTATTTTCAAAATATATATATTCAAGAATATTATAAACTTTTGATGAAAATGTAATTTAATTTGAATATTTATAGAACTCAAAAATAATATTGTCGTATTACCAAATATATTTATATAATATTGAACAGTTCTATAAAATATCTTTCATTTGTTACTAAATTCATTTGCAATTGATTCATTATAGCAACAAAAATATGACTTTAGAAAGAAAGGTTAGAAAATGGGCAACATTTTTTCAGAAAATAAAAAAAATTGCCGTTTTTCTATTCTTTTCTGTCAAAAAAGTCTAATATGTAAATAATAAATGACGAACCTGTACAAATAGTTCTTTAATTAAAAGTATTTTATATTAAAAAAAAACGATTTTTGAAAGAAAAGGCAACATTTTTTTTCCTTGAAAAAAAAAATTGCCCTCTTTATCAAAAAAGACTAATATGTTAATAAATGATAAACCTGTATAAAAAGTTCTTAAATTAAAAGCATTTTCAATCAAAAAAAATACGAGTTTAGATAGAAAGGGTAACATTTTTTTTTAATAAAATAAAAAAATTGTTCTTTTTCTGCCCTCTTTATCAAATAAGACTTATATGTAAATAATTAATGACGAATATGTACAAATAGTTCTCACATTAAAGGTATTTTCAATAAAAAAATATGATTTTAGAAAGAAGGGCAGTAAAGGGGCAACATTTTTTTCCGAAAAAAAAAAACAAAATTTGTATTTTTTTCTCACATCTTTGTTAAAAAAGACATATGTAAATAATTAATGTTGAATCTGTAAAAATAAATCTCAAATTAAAAGTATTTTCAATAAAAAAAATTAATTTTTTTATGTCAAAATTTTTGTACAAATAGTTCTCAAATTAAAAGTATTTTCAATTAAAAATACGATTTTAAATAGAAAGGGCAGAAAAAGGGCACCATTTTTTCCAGAAAATAAAAAAATGGCACTTTTTCTACCATTTTCTGTCAAAAAAGACTTGTAAATAGTAAATGACGAACCTGTAGAAATAGTTCCCAAATTAAAAGTATATTCAATATATTTCACAATAAATATATATGAAAAAATATTTAAAAATTTTGCAATTTTTTTTGAAAATATAACAAAAACTTAATAAAAATATTGATGGAAATCTGCACATATTGAACAGGCTTTTTAAATATCAATAATTTGGAAACAAATTTGTCTATAATTTACTTATATATCCATTACAACAACAAAACTAAAATTTTCTAAAAATGGGGCAGACAGTGGGCAACATTTATTTGTTTAATTTTACCCCAATACTTACAATTCTTAGAGATTTAGGAGCGTATAAGTTAATGGTTAAGAACCTAATGTCAATCAAGGACCTAACCCAAACATTTTGTTAAGGCGGTTCCAGTTGACAAAAAAACTTATGTGCGCCAAACCTTATCTCAATGTTTATGGGGCCTATATTTAGAAAGGGATCAAATGTTGTTCATATATGAGGCCATTGCTGTATATACAAAGAATTTTCAAACATTTTGAAGCTTTGAAAAACTATTCCGCGATAAGGATGAATATGGGGGTGAGTAATCGATTCGGAATGAGAGTCAGATAAATGACACTCTAAACCATAGATAATAGTTAAAACTTTGTAATAACAAATTATGTTAAATTGAAATAAATACAAAAATTAAGTTGAATTGAAATTAATATTTTTGTCACTAAAACTTAGAATTGATGTTGTTTCAAGGCATACTTAAAAAAAAAGTTATCAAAAAGTAATAACTATTTACATATACAGATATTTTCAATTACTTACAAATTCAAGAATTTAAACTTAAGATATAAAGTACATAAAATGTATAAATCATACCAAAAAACAAAAAAAAAATCAGCAACCTTCAAAATTAGCTCGCATTCACAATCACAACTGGCATCTGAAACTTGTACTAAATTTTTCAAAAAGCCACAACTTTTTCAGATATCCAAAGCAGAATTTATCTACAAAATTTAAATAATTGTGTAATCAATATACACACAAACAAATTCATTACAATAAATTTTAATTTGTGAGGTTAACTTAACGAAAAACGTAAACTAAGAATACAAATACAAATTACAAAACATAAAACTTGTACACATTCTTTGGATGTTCTCAAATTGAAATGTTTGTGGTTTTTTACTGCATCATTTTTATCATCATCATCATTATATGATGCGATCGTCATGATCATCATGAACAAAACAAATTAATTAAACCAAAATGTAAAAAAATAAAAAAAACGAAACGACTTTGCCTAAAGCTGTTCTCCTAGAGGTCATAGCAGATATAAAATCTGCATATGGAATAATGTAGTTGACAGACAGACAGACGGACGGACTTACTGACAAACTACTACTGACTTAACATTATATTTCTAATTCTTTGTTGTTTTCGGTTTTTATAATTCATCCATCCACATAATCATTGTCATGATGTTGATACAAAAAATAATAAATATCTGTGGTCGTCGTTATTGCACATTTAAGATAAAAATTTTAAAAGAACTAGAGACAAAAAAAATCACAAATTGCGCAATCATTTAAAATGCAGCAGTGGGCTTGTCCTCCATCAGCCTCTCCACAATTCTAGCTTTCGTAATGGTCCCCCCATTACGTACAAAAAAAAACTGATTAAATATTACAAAACAAAAACCTCATGTCATGTCATGCTGCCCCTCCAGCATCATCGTCATGATCAGCGTAATACTGTGATCAAATGGGCTTTGATTTGATATTGTCGTTTGGCCAGCCGTTAATTTGATTAAATGTTTTTTATTATTTTGTAAATTGACCAACTGATCTTCTGGCGCGGTTTAAGTGCCATCAAAGATTTTTATTTGTGTGATGGCGGAAGTTCTTTTTCATTTATTTATGATTTTTACATTGTAGTCATTGTTATTATTATTTAAATTGTTCTAGAACTTTGAGGCTGAATTGAAAGATAAAATAAATGAAAATTACTTTACTCACATCACATCACCTCATTTGAACAAGTTTAAGTTCAACGTCTTTTCAAAGGGAATACATAAAAATAAAAGATTTATGGCAATTAATTTAAGCAATGTATGTAAATTTTCTTGAAATCCTAACAATTTCCTTTTCATTCTTTCCATTTTTAGCATGAAGTTCCAATTAGTCATATTATCCGCCCTTTTGGTGAGCGCCTTCGCTTTACCCGTACCCGATGAGGAAGTGTCACCGGTTGTACAGCCCGTGACTGAGGTCGTACCAAAAGTCGAAGACAAAGTAGCCGAAGTTGCCAAGCCCGAATCGAGAAAGATCGAAGAGGAAAGCAAAACCGAAGCCGCCAAACCAGCTGAAGAAAACAAAATTGCCGCTTTGCCAGCCAGCATACCAGACTCTGAATTGCCCCAAGCTGTGCCCGAGGCCAAGAAGGACGACATCAAAGAAGAGAAAAAGGAGGAAGAAAAGAAACCCGAATTGCCAGCTGAGAAACAAACACGCAGCGAAGATGTTGTCGAAGAAGCTAAAGCCTTGCCCTTGGCCGTACAACCCATTGCCGCCGGTTTGAACGAAGAGCCCAAACAAGTTGTCGAAGAGGTCCAACCAGCCGTACAGGAAATCCAACCCGAGGGTAAATCTGCCCCAGCTGAACAAAAGAAAGAGGAATTGTCCGTTGAAGCTAAACCCGAAATTAAAGCCGAAGAATTGAAAACTGAATTGGCTGCTGAGGAAAAGAAAGAAGAATTACCCGCCCGCCAAGAACGCACCACTCTCGAAAAGGAAGAAGAGAAACCCCAAACTCCTGTTGCTGCTCCCGCAACTCCCGCTGAAAGTGTCGAGGCACCCGAAGTCAAGAGCTTGACCGCCGAAGAACCCAAAGCCGCCGCCGAAGAAGCCAAACCAGAAGCTTCCAGCGAAGCCCTACCCGCCGAAGCTACCGAAAAGATTGAAGAACCCTTGGCTTTGGCCTCCGAGGAGAAACCCAAAGAATTGAAAGAAGAACAAAAACCAGCTGAAGCCAAGAAAATCGATGAAGCTGAAGCCGAACCCATCAAGCCAGTAGATGCCCCAGCTGCTGCTGAAATCAAGGCCGCCAAGCCCGAAGAAGAAAAGAAAGCCGAAGATAACTCAGCCACCGAAGAGGAAAAGTCCAATGAAAGCAAAAAACCCGAGGAATCCAAGGAATCCGAAGAATCAAAAGAATCCGAAGAATCTAAAGAAAACAAATCTAATTAGAATTGATAATTTAACATTAACAAACGCTTAAGGTTCACTTAACCTTCCACTCCAAACTACTAACACCACCACCACAAACTCACCCTAAAAACTTCCACAAAATCCCCCTTAAAAATCATCCCAATTTTTTTCCTTTTTATTACTCTCTAACATTAGCGACAGAGAGAGAGAGAGAGAAAAGGAAATGCTCAAAACTCTTAAGTTTAAATACTAGTTAGTTATTTTAGTTGTAAAATTTAAACAAAAAAAAAACAAAAAAGCTTAATAAACAAGGATGATGAACACGAGAAGAGAAGTATAAGAGAGAACTTTGACAGGAGAAGATAAGAAGATAACGGACATATAAAGGGACCGCCAGGAAAAAAAAACATCATAAAATTAGAAAATATACAAGAAAACCCCCAAGTAGAGGATAGTAATTTAAATACAGAGAACATAAATTTAAAAAGAAGGATAAATGAAAAACAACAAAAGCACACAACAGCACTTAGAGAATAGTACAGTGATAATAAATAGAAAACAACAACAACAAACACAAAATACATTTACAATAAACACACTTACATACATACAAACAAACATACATTACACCGTTATAATAGAGACACCGAAGCAAAAGAGAAAACAAATATTACACTGAACAACAAACAAAACAAAAGTAATGAAAAATAATAGAAAAGAAAAGCAAGGACAAACCCATATGATGGCATAATTTTTAAATATTTTACAAGCAATATACTTATAAATAATAAAAGAAAACAAGAAAAACATAAAAAATTATTATAATTTTTTTTATAAATAATTATGTATTAATTATTATTAAATATAATTTTAATTTTGTCACCCAGTCCTAATATTTTCTTATTTGTACCCCCCACCCCCACTGTATTATTTGTAATCTTAATGGTAAAAATTTCATTATTATTATTTTGTATTGTATTCGTGCACTATAATTAATTTTAATTCTTTATATTTTTATTATTATGTATTTACTATTAATAATTAATTATATAAATTTTATTTTTATTTTTTGTGTAAAACTCTTACTCTCTGCTGGCATATGCAATTGATTGATTTGTTTGTAACAGAACAACAACAACAACAACTACAACACACACTCTTTTTATAATTCGTTTAATTTAATTTTATTTTGTCAAATTTCATTACGACGACTTCTCAATGTATGAACTTTTCAGAACCCAACCATTATCGAGCAACGATTTTCGCAAATCTATAGATTTTTTATACATTTTAAACAACGACATATTTTAAATGTCGTGCCATTATTGCGTACTATACTGGTCCAGTTCCAGGGTCTAGTACGCTTTCGAACCGATTTGTGCCGATTTGCTGTGTTAAAAGTTTGTACATTTTGAGGATTCAACGAATTAGTAAAGTAAATTAACATTTTTTTGTATGATGATTTTTTTTACATAGACTGAAGATGAATAAAAATTTAAAATAAAAAAATATTTCGATAATTGTGTTTTACTGGGAAAAGGGTAATTTTTTTTCGATAATTTATAAAGAAAAGAAAAACTGTAATTTGGTACTTTCCTTAAACCAATAAGCATAGAAATAAATTTCAAATCTTATTCTTTACTTATTAAAAAAAATAACAAATGCAAGTTTGGTACATTTTGGAAATTCGAACAATTAGTGTTTTGGTCAGAAATACGAGTGATCACAGATCGAGCTGCTTTTCTTGATTAAACGCTTATTGGCCAAGTTATTAGCGAATTTAGATATTTTGAGTTTTTATATAAAAAAATCGATTTTTCGTCAGAAATATGAGTGATCACAGATCGAGGTCCTTTTCTTGATTAAACGCTTATTGGCCAAGTTATTAGCGAATTTAGATATTTTGAGTTTTTATATAAAAAATCGATTTTTCGTCAGAAATATGAGTGATCACAGATCGAGGTCCTTTTCTTGATTATTGGCCAAGTTATTAGCGAATTTAGATATTTTGAGTTTTTATATAAAAAATCTATTTTTGGTCAGAAATATGAGTGATCACAGATGGAGCTCCTTTTCTTGATTAAACGCTTATTGGCCAAGTTATTAGCGAATTTAGATATTTTGAGTTTTTATATAAAAAATCGATTTTTCGTCAGAAATATGAGTGATCACAGATCGAGGTCCTTTTCTTGATTAAACGCTTATTGGCCAAGTTATTAGCGAATTTAGATATTTTGAGTTTTTATATAAAAAATCGATTTTTGGTCAGAAATATGAATGATCACAGATGGAGCTCCTTTTCTTGATTAAACGCTTATTGGCCAAGTTATTAGCGAATTTAGATATTTTGAGTTTATATATAAAAAATCGATTTTTCGTCAGAAATATGAGTGATCACAGATCGAGGTCCTTTTCTTGATTAAACGCTTATTGGCCAAGTTATTAGCGAATTTAGATATTTTGAGTTTTTATATAAAAATCGATTTTTGGTCAGAAATATGAGTGATCACAGATGGAGCTCCTTTTCTTGATTAAACGCTTATTGGCCAAGTTATTAGCGAATTTAGATATTTTGAGTTTTTATATAAAAAATCGATTTTTCGTCAGAAATATGAGTGATCACAGATCGAGGTCCTTTTCTTGATTAAACGCTTATTGGCCAAGTTATTAGCGAATTTGGATATTTTGAGTTTTTATATAAAAAATCGATTTTTCGTCAGAAATATGAGTGATCACAGATCGAGGTCCTTTTCTTGATTATTGGCCAAGTTATTAGCGAATTTAGATATTTTGAGTTTTTATATAAAAAATCTATTTTTGGTCAGAAATATGAGTGATCACAGATGGAGCTCCTTTTCTTGATTAAACGCTTATTGGCCAAGTTATTAGCGAATTTAGATATTTTGAGTTTTTATATAAAAAATCGATTTTTGGTCAGAAATATGAGTGATCACAGATGGAGCTCCTTTTCTTGATTAAACGCTTATTGGCCAAGTTATTAGCGAATTTAGATATTTTGAGTTTTTATATAAAAAATCGATTTTTCGTCAGAAATATGAGTGATCACAGATGGAGCTCCTTTTCTTGATTAAACGCTTATTGGCCAAGTTATAAGCGAATTTATATATTTTCAGTTTCTATATAAAATATTGATTTTTGGTCAGAAATATGAGTGATCAGAGATCGAGCTTCTTTTCTTGATTCAACGCTTATTGACCATGTTATTAGTGAATTTATATATTTTGAGTTTCTATATAAAATATTGATATTTGGTCAGAAATATGAGCGATCACAGATCGAGCTGCTTTTATTGATTAAACGCTTATTGGCCAAGTTATTATCGATTTAAGCTATTGTGAGTTTTTATATAAGTAATCGAATTTTGGTCTGAAATATGATTGATCACAGACCGATGTATTTTGCAGATGTATTTAATAAGTGGGAGTATTAGTTGGTTGGTTTACGTGGTAGTTCACTACGTGCGAACAATCAAGTAGAGTCGAAGGGACCCCGTTTTGATGGAGTATTAGTGGACGTGGATAATTTTTATTTATGTAAAAAATTTTGCGGACTATGTATTGTTAAATCAGTCAAGGCGTCCTGCGATTTTAGATATATCGAAAAATCGATGTAGCCGTTTTCCGATTTTGATAAATCGAAAAAAGTGGGCGTAAAAGTAAGAGTGGTCAATCTTTCATTCCGTAAAAACCAACATTTTAAAAAAAATTTGTCTAAATCGGTCCAGCCGTTCTCTACTGATGCAATACCAACGAACGACATTTGATTTTTATTTATATAGAAGATATAAGATTCAAAAAGCACTATTAGACGAACTAAAAAGTACCATTAGTTTTCTCTTTGTTCGATTCCAACTTAATTTTTATGTCGATAAGTTCGATTCCAACTTAATTTTTATCGACATAAAAATTAAGTTGGAATCGAACAAAGAGAAAACTAATGGTACTTTTTAGTTCGTCTAATAGTGCTTTTTGAATTTGTACCTAAAAACATTTTTAAACAATTAAGCGACGGAAATTGGTTTGGGGTAAATCCAAGCAAAACAGAACTCGTACTTTTTACGACAAAGACCAAGATTCCGAACTTCACTCGGGGATTCTGGTCCTACTGCCTTCGATCGTGTACCAACCTTTGGACTATATTACTCTATATACAGATTTTGATAGGGTGTCTTAATTCCCTCCAGGAGTGAGTGGTGTAGGAGTAATCTCGTGTACGAATATGACACCAGGATATAAACAGAATATACGAGTTCTAAAATGAGCTGTGGTGTTGGTTCTGGTGTTATCTGTGACGAGAGAGACTACTATGGCAGATGAATTAGCCAGAATGGGATATATTTTGAATATCTTCAATGCGGTTTCAGTAGCAGACACTTTCTTTCAAAGGTGTTTAAATGAATGTGGCCCTCTTTTAACGAACTATGCAACCAACCAACCAACCAACCAGAGTCTAAAAAAAATATTTAAAAATATTTTTTCATCCGTAATCCTTAAATTTTGTATACATTTTTCTAAAGAAGCTAAAACCTACAAAGTAAATAACTAGATAAAGGTGTAGTGTATTTACAAAAAAAAATACAGTTTTAGCTTTGGGCATCCCTGATGTAAATCAAGTATTTTGTCGTTACATCAGCCATAATATTTGGGAGAGAGTCAATATTTTTAATATATTTTACTCTCAGTTGCGTCTCTAGTTCTACCCTATGTTGGGTATTAAATAGCTTGAAATAATAAAAATCGTAAGTACTATTTATAAATACTGTTCATTCCGATGATATTCTAGGCGAATTTATCGTTCATATCAAAGTTTTAAACAAAACGCAAATAAAATATTTGCTCAATGCGTAGTAGTAATAATACAAAATAAAAACCTACATATAAAACTAAACTGCATTATATGAATAAAATAATATTGTATGTAGGTACCATTTCAATTTTAAATCAGTTAAGAAAACAAAAATAAATCTATTAAGTGTATGTAAATTAAATCTATTCACGTGATTAAATCTTAAATTTCCTAGATATGTATTTACATCACGACATTTAAATTCCACCAAGTTTAATTTAAATGTTAGAATTATAATGCATAAAAACAAATTCTTTTTTAAATTTCTCATAGAACACAGAACAAAAAAATATACAAAAATTTACTGAATTTACTTGACAAGTCAATTCCAGCCACTGCTGCCACAGCCAAGTGACGTTTTATTTAAATGCCACAAAAACGGTCATAAATTCGATTTAAATAATAAAGAAGAAAATAAAACATGGATTATAATAAGAAAAATTTAACCTAAGACAATCCTAAATATACATATGTACATATACTTAATATAAAATTGTGTAATCAAAATATGAACAAGAACATTAAATTGAATAGATACGTGGGATAATTGAAAAGGTTTGGTTAAAAAAAAATTAAACAAGTTGATATGGATATTAATAAACTTCCGATTATTTAACAACTAATAACCTAGAGAATAGAGTGGAAACTATTGAGTGTATGACTTAAAAATGCGGGATTTACAAAAGATGGCTTATCATTTGAATGCGGTTTTTGTTTTTAATAACTTATATGTCATTTTGAATTATTTATTCTCTTAGTTAGTTATTGAACATTATGGTTTAAACCATGATACAATAATTGTAGAAGGTAGAATCACTAGGTAGAGTTTTCAATATTTAGCCCTATAACGTCAAACTTTGATTTTGATTTTTTTCATATTTTTTTATATTTTCTTTTGTTTGACGTTACAAGAATTGTATAATTGAGAATTTATTTTCCACTGAGTGTACCTTAAACAACGTTTCTTTTTTTGTTTCGAAAATGTCGAAATTTGTACCAACAAAGCGTCATATGCGAGAAGTTTTGCTTTACTTCTTGAAAAAAACAACCGCTACAGCACACCGATTGCTCACCGAAGCTTATGGTGAATATGTTCCATCGATTTCAAAGTGCGAGAGATGATTTGTGCGGTTCAGAAGTGGTTGTTGTGATACGGAAGAAAAATATTGCCCAGGGTAGCCCAAAATGTTTGAAGGCCAATAATTGGAGGCATTACTACATTACGATTGTAAAACTCAACAAGAACTTGCGAAATCATTGGGAGCTACTCAAGCAGCAATTTAAATACATTTGTGAGCAACAGAATTCATCCAATAGCAGGGAAATTGGGTACCATACGAATTGAAGCCAAGAGACCTTGAAAGAAGATTGAACGCTAAAAGCTAAAAATTTTAAAAAATCACCCATTTTTAAGTCATACAACCAATACAAAAAGACTCACACCAAAAAAATTACTCAAAATCATTACGAGTGTTGTTTTTTATACCCAAAATATAGTATATATATTCCAGATCGTTATATATTGCAGAGTCGATATAGCCATGTCCGTATGTACATTGAAATTAACTTTCCGTAGCTCCCAAATAACTTAAATTCATGATTCATACATCAATATATCATTTGGTTCGGCCTACAAATGGCTGAGATATTAGGAAAACAACTGGACAACCTTGATTTTTGATCTGTATGTGGATTACCAATTCATTAATATAGACGATATGGATTAGGGATTTTAATTTCCGACCTTTTTTGATTCCCTGGAATCGGTAAAATTTTTCTCTACATTCCCGGGTACCCGGCTATTCCCGAAATATATAATAATACTGTAAACTATGAATATTATAGCAAAATTTTATATAAAAACTTAGTGCTATAATCATTATATATAGAGCTTCGTATTAATTAATTCAATTTGAGCTTAATTCACTAAAATCGTAATCCGTAATTAAAAAATGTCAGCCTTTCATTTCATAAATCCATTCCCAATATCTAATTCTTTAGCTTCCTTCAAAAGCTTCATTTAAATTGAATTAATTTTGAAGTTAATTAATAACAGAATTTATTCAAACTTTGAATGATTAAATTTTTGTTGATTCAAATCTACTACAAATTGAGTTAAAATGTTTTTTTCTTCATTCAGTTTTATTTAGATTTTAATCATTTTCAAAATGAATTGAAAAAATTCTTAAGCCTTTTAGTGAAAGGAATGAATTCAATACACTAACTGGATAGTTAAGAGATAAAATTTATGTTGATCTCGAAAATTTCC
This sequence comes from Calliphora vicina, assembly GCF_958450345.1. Classification (NCBI taxonomy): domain Eukaryota; kingdom Metazoa; phylum Arthropoda; class Insecta; order Diptera; family Calliphoridae; genus Calliphora; species Calliphora vicina. Next base: position 12,352,863 of record NC_088783.1, on the reverse strand, counting down.
AAATTATTGCATTCAAAGGTAAATTTTTATAATACAACATCTGCAAAACAAACTTATTATAAAGCTGTCATTGTTACCAAAATGGCCAAAATCAATTCTATACTAGAAAATACCAAATGGTGTGCCGCTGTTCTCCTAGTGTTTTCTGGAATCTTGGTCAATCTTGGCATTGAAGATTATTCACCTTTATTTCTAGTTCGTGCGTTTTCCATATGTTTTTTTTAAATGTTCATTTGAAAACCCCAAATAAATAACAATAATAGCGGTCTATTATTGCCGAGCTATAAACGAAAAACTTTAAAAAAATAAAGTTCTAACTTGTTTTCTTCGTAGTTTCGTCAGTTTTTAATTCCCGGGAATCCCGACTAAAAATCCCGGGAATCGGGTAGTGAAAAATTGGCGAAATTCCCGGGAAATTTGTCCCGGGAATTCCCGGTGCAAATAAAAGCCCTACTAATGATAGATATTTCAAAGTCCTTTACAACGACGAATGTAACACCATAGTAAGTCGGACCTACAATTGATTTAAATCGGAAAAATATTTTTTAACCCGAATTTTTTCCCATCAAAAAAACAATTTTATCTTAAAAAGTTAATGTTAAAAAATTAATTTTTTTTTTTTTAAATTTGAAATTAATTTTTTTCGTTGAAGGTTATATAAGATTCGGCACAGCCGAATATAGCTCTCTTACTTGTTTTTCACATAATTTTTTTACTAATACAATTTCACAACTGAGTTAGTTCTTTGAAAGAAGAGTGAGTTATCTATGGCTAATATGATTTGAATGGAAATAAAACTTACCCTCTCAACCAACATTTGACAAACAATTATACCTAATGACCACCAATCGACAGCATGAGTATACGATTCACCACGTAAAATTTCGGGAGCTGGAAAAGAAAATCAAAATAAAAATTCTTTACTTACCCGTTTTAAAATAATAACAAAAACAGAAAATTAAATAATTACAATAAATAAACTTCAACAGGTACATATTCGAAATAAAACACAATTTTCAGATTTCTTTTTGCATATAAGTTTTGATTTCATATTATTTTTTTTTGTTGCTTTTTAAATTGATTTCAATTTTTTTGGGGTTTTGGTTTTTTTTATCTTTTCATCTTCAGTTTTAAATTTACACAAACATTTATAATTAATAATAATAATATTTACACAGCATGTTAAGGGTAATTTGTTAATAATAATAATAATTAATATGTAATTATAAGATAATATTGTAAGTTACTTAAAAAGTACTACTAGAAAAAAGGGTGTGTTTTAAAGTTAAAGTTTTGTTTTTCTGGTTAAAGGGTTAAATTTAATAATAATAATTTATTTATTTATTGTATAACAAACATATTTGTTTATATTGTGTTTTTTTTTTCATTTATTTGATGTTGAATCTTAATTTAAAACATACAAGCAAATCACATTGAAAATTATTATTAGATTTATTTGTATTTCAATTCATTTAAAACTAATAAAAATAAAAATATTTATGTAGGTCTTATAAACAATGTTAAATTATTCAGGGCATGGTTAAGGGGTGAGGAGGTTTTTAATTTTTTTATTATTTATTATTTATAACTACATATTTATAAGTATAAATTAAAAAAATATTTATTTTTTATTTGTAAACCATTAATTTATATTGTATTTTTAGTTTTACTTTTAACTATTACGTGATAATATTGTGTGTTATTGTTTATATATAAATCACTTTTTGTTTTAAATTTATTTTCATTTAGTTTACTAAATATGTATTTGTTAAAGACTTTACTTAAGTAATCAAATGTGTTATAAACTAATTTACAAAAAAAATATACTAAATTTTATTAATATTAATTCAATATGTTTTCTTTTTTATTGAAATAGATTTGTTGGACTTATAATTAAACATTTGAAATATGAATCACAATTATTATTTTTTGTTTTTATTTAAAAGGCTTAATTATTTATTTAACAACAATATTTTTTTGTTGTTAAAATTGTTATAATTTCAAAAATATTGAGGTTAAATTTGTGTTTAGCCTTTATTTATAATTTTTCTTTATTTCTTTGTTTGTTTGTAATTTTAGCAAAAATTTGAAAAATAGTTGTCCTACTTATGTTCTACATAGGTTAGATTAATTTGTTTATTTATTTATATTTAATAGATTCTTTAATAAAAATGTTTTATATTTCTATTATTTTTTTAATGATTTCCTTTAAGTATTTTCTGAAATATTCTACATAAATTTTTGTTTAATATTATATGTATGTATTTTGTATTTGCAAATATTTATAATTGGCTTTAAATTTATTTTTACAAACTTAAGTCAGAGCTGCTTGTTAAGCCTTTAGTTATAAAGTTTTTTTTAAGCCGGGAAATCACAAGAAAACCTATCACACATACTTATTCGAATTTAAAAATTTCTAGAGATCTTCAGCTTAATATCTCTGTAAGGCCTTGAAGGAGGCCTAGAATTTGGCAATACACTTTAGGTCCTTAAAAACTTACTTATATTTCGATTTCAATACATTAAATTTTAAAAAAAAAATCTTAGATTTGTAGTCGGCTGATTAGAGTATCTCTAAAATAAGTTTCTTAATTTGTTTAAACGCAAATTAGATTTTGTCTCTTAGCTATTCCTTTAATGAATTCGTTACGAATAAATTCATAGGCTTAATTCCTTAGTACTTTAAACGTATTGAATTCATTTGTTTAAGAATTCATTCTTAATAGAATTAATTCCTTATTGAATCAATCAAGTTTTCTTCAAATCAAATACATTACAAAATACTACTTATTCGAATTTCAAAATTTTTCAAATTAAAGCTTGGCTTGTAATACATATTAGTGGGGAAGATTACATTCTCTTCTAGAGATCTTGACCTTAATATCTCTGAAAGGCCTTGAAGGAGACCACATTATTTACTTTTATTTCGATTTTTAAACCTTAGATTTGTAGTCAGCTGATTCGAGTGTCTCAAAAATAAATTTCAATCGAAGATTCGAAAAATTTAATATCAAATTAGATTTTATAACTTTACTATTCCCAATAAGAGCCTGATTCAGAAACAAAAAAGTAAAACAATTTTCAAATTCAGTTTTTCAACAATTTTGAGAGTTTTTCATATAAAAATTTGAAAATTGTTTTCCATTCGTGTTTTTAAATCAGGCCCTAAGGATTTTTGTTGAAATTCAAGTTGAAATCAAGTGTAGTTCCAGCCTTCAGTCCAATGTCAAGCAATTGAATTTGAGTTGTATTACACTTTATATCAATTCACCATTCAACAGTTAAAATTAAACATAAATTCAAGCAACTTGTTTTTTGTTTGAAAAATATTTAATATTTTTCAAGTTCTAAATATAAATTTGCTTTCATTCAAGTTAAATTCCAACAAAATATTCAAGTTTTAGTTCCTTAGTGATTATTAGATTCCTTTAATGAATTCATTACAAATAAATTCATAGGCTTAATTCCTTAGTTCCTCAAACGTATTGACTTCATTCTTAATAGAAATTCTAAAACCCAGATTTAATATCAAGCACACATACCTGCTAATTAAAAGCAAACCTAGTGACCCCTGACTTTTTCATACATATCGATGGTCGCCTGTTGCCCCCACTTAACTAACAATATTTTTTTCTGGATGAGAAACAATATCTGTATGATGGCTGAGATGAATCCTTTGGCATCTCATCTTGGAAAAAAACTGTCAATTAAAAACAAACCCCTGACTTTTTCATGTTCGCCTATTGGCCCCACCTAACTAAATATATTTTTATCTGGATGAGAAACAACATCGACATTATGGATGAATGAAATAAATCCTTTGGCTCATCTCATCTTAGAAAAAATATTGTTACGTGGTGTCGTTAGGATAAAATCTCAGCATAAAAAAATCGTGAGTGATCGTGAGTGCTTAGCAAACAAAAATCTACAATATTGAAGTATGTACTGCAAAATTTCTATTTAATTTCAACTGTTAAACTGAAACATTTTTACTAGGCTTGTTATGTTTACTAGGGCTTTTTACTAGTACCTTAACAATCATGGTAATCTGTTGACTTTGTCCTGGTAATATATTTTTCATCTATTGAGCTGAATCATTTTTACTAGACTTGCTACATTTAATATGGCTCTTAACTAGGATGGTAATCTATTGATTTTGTCCTGAAATTTTTCTAGTATTGCTATGTTTACAAGTGTTCTTTACCAATTCTATTCGAAAGGAAATCCTTTCGAATTACAATTGCCCAATTCACAATTGATGTCGTAGTGTTGTATCATTGTATGTCATAAATATTTTTCGAAACAAAAACAAAACATAAGTAAAAAAAAAATACGACATACAACGATACGACGCTACGACACCAATTGTGAATTGGGTAAATGTATTTAGCACACATTTTCGAACATTTTCCATTTCGGATTGAGTTACGTAATAACCGCTCTGATAAGTTTTTATTGACTTTTTATTTATTGAATTGAAGCATTTTTGCTAGACTTGCTACATTTACTAGGGCTCTTTACTAGTATGGTAATCTATTGATTTTGTCCTGTTATTATCTGTTCAAATAATTTTTTCTAATAAAAGGCTATATACAAAATTCCTATCTATTTAAAGATTTGTGATCAACTATAGCCAATAGTTTTTTTCAATTGTTATTAAGTTTGTTTTTTAACAAAAAAAAAAACTTAGTGTAATTTCTATAAATCGTTGTTTTTTTTTTGTTCGGTTTACAAGTGTTTGTATTATTAGAATTATAACATCAATTTTTATTGCAAAGCTAAGTAGTAAACTGAAAAATATAATAAAAAAAACCTGGTTTATGAGCAGATGCTAATGGTAGGAAATGAGTTAGCCAATCTAGTTATTATAAATTTAATACATTAAAAACTATGTTTAAAATATTCAGAATGTCCAAACGCCATGGAATTTTTCAAAAACAACTGGATTAACGATACTTTAATCGGATTTTTAAAGTTGAAACCATAGATAAATACACATAGATCGGAAACTCGTCTGTCAAAGACCTAACTCAGTTGTCAAAAACCTAAGTGAAAAAAACTAATTTAAAAAAAAACTATCAGCTCAATTATGAATAAAAAATCAGTGGGATTTTTTTCACTTTTAACAATGAATTTGAATAGGAAAAATGGGGAAAGGGAATATAACTCCCGAGGATTTTTTATTCATAATTTGGCTGTATGTGAATACAACACACATACGTGTGATTTTTTTTAGTAATTTTTTGGTTTGAGTTTTTTTCTAGTTTTCACTCTATGTGAATTCTCTATGATTGAAAGATTTTCAAATGTTTTTTTTATAAAAATCTGAAACAAAAGCTTAATGTGACTACACTATGGATTACTAAGAAGCATTAAAACGTCTATTATCCCTACGTTGGTTGTCCTGTGGTTGTCAGTCAGACAGAAAAAGATGATCGTTCCAAGATCATCAAGATAACACCAATGCTGTTATACTTTTGGGCTATATATACGAGATGGGGTATTAGTCCTGATAACGTTAATTAGCTATTTGAGGCTGTTGTTAAACCTATCGTTATGTATGGGGTCACTGCCTGGTGACAAGCACTGAATAGGACCATAAATCGCCTATACCTTGAAAGCGTACTGAGGCACTGAGGGTGCTATGAGGACAACGCATACTAAACAACTGGCAACATGCACTGCGACTCAATACTATTGGCATATGGAATCAAGGAGCGAGGAGACTTGCAAGGATATTAGAAATAATTCCTGTCTCCGCTGATAATGTTCATTACTGTATTCCTAACCACATTTCCAACCAGATTGTATATCTACACTGACGTTTCCACAAACGAAGCATGGTTGGTGGCGGTATCTTTACTGAGGAGTTCGGAATCAAAATTCATTTTAAACTCAATCATGAATCTAGGCTGAAATATCAGCTATCAGAGAGCTAGGCTGCTATAAAATCCCTGATTGGGTTGTATACCACAACGAATTTGATCCGGGAATGCCGGGCGTCTCAGAGTGAGATGGCGTGACATTCGACAATATCACTAAGGTGAAAGGACACGGGAATAATGATTTGGGTGTCCCGATAGACTAGACGATAGTGTGCTGGACTATCAATCTGGTGGTTGCAGGTTCAATTTCCGCCAGAGGCTCTGCAGACAAGCAAAAAATGCTTCGCAGTTTGTATTTGTTAAAAAATAAACAATTTTGGATGATAACTTTTGTGGCATCACACTTTCCTCTATCAAATCTCTCCCTGGGCGCGTTGTAACCTTGTTACAATTCTTGCGTCATAGTGGAGCTTTGGTTCAAAAGATAACTTAGGGTCAGTCAAGTAACCAGCCTCCGTAATACAAAACTTGTATGTTAGAAGAAGAAAAAAATACCTAACAAATAATCACCCTTATTCTATTTGGCGTCGTCTACATCGTCTCATCAATATTGAATCAAAAAATGGTATATTATTCTCCGATATCGATAACAATTGGTAACTTTTGACAGAATTTTATACTTTTATAAGTCAGATTAAAGTACAAAACGCTGTCAAAAGTTACCAAATGTTATCGATATTTTTGACTCAATATTGATGGCGATGTCGACGACGCCAAATAGAATAAGGGTGAATATTGCTGACTTACAATGAAGAGCATTAATACTATTAAAGGATCTTAACAACAAAAAAAACCTCCAAACGATTTCATATTCCAATTCGAAATTCAAGACTAGATCAATGAATTGAATCAGCTTAAACTAAATTTATAACAAACATTATTTAAATACAGACCAACAAATTTAAATTTAAGAATACATATTTTATGTGAAAAAATATTAATGAATATAAAAGAAGTTAGAATAATACTAAAACGAATGATTTGAATTTCTTTAATTATTCAACATTGCACAAATCACAAACGGTGTTGTGTCAATTATGAAATTGAATTTACTAAAAAAAAACAAATTTTTTAAATATTGTCCTCACCCTAGCATAAAATTAATTAAAAAGAAAATTTTTAGAAAAAAAAACATGTCAAACCAAACCAAAATATTGCTTTTAGAAAGGAATAAAAAACTCAGTAAAGGCCTGAGAAAAAATATAAAAACTCGCCATGGAATAGCACAGTATGAAAAATACAGCTTTATCAACTTGACAACCTTCTACGGTCAAATCGTATACATGTAGACGGGCATTCCTGTTTAAGAAATGTTCTTTGTTTCTCAAATCATTGTTTTATTTCTATATTTTTTAATTTTTTAGAAAAATACCCTTTCAAATTATTGCCAGTAAAGGGCAGAAAAAAGGCAAAATTTTTGCTTGAAAAGTAATTCATACGAATACCATATTTAAATTCTTACTGACTTTTTTTGAAAACAAATAAAAATAAACCCAGCCTATAAGAGAACTAGCTATTGCCTAATTTAGAATATGAAAATGTAACTAAACATCTACATAGTTTTGATATAATTTCAATGTATTTAAGAGGGGATAAATAAAATGGCAGAAAAAAAGTAAAGTAAAACATACATAAATAGTGAAAACCCCAGTTAGGAGAATTTATTATAAAAAGCTATATACATAAATATTTTGTTTAAAATGTGGCAGTTTATACTTCTAATTTATATGTAAGTATAATTAAAATAATAATAAAAAAAATAAAAAGAAAAATAAAAATAAAAAGAAAAAATATAAAAGATCTACTCTACAATGGTCCATTTGAAAATTGGTGTTTTGATTTAGTTTTGTTTTTTTTTTTTTGTTTTCATAATTTTGAGAGAATAATCAAGCAAATTGCAAATTTGTTTACCTTAAACAATACACTTTAGGTTTTGCTTAATGGTACTTAAATAACTAAACGATGGGTTTTTTTGTTTTTGTTTTGTTGTTATTTTAACTTGTTAAAAATTAGATTTAGACTTAAATATCTAACAGAAGAGATATTCTAATGATGTTTTGTTTGTTAAAGATAACAAAGGTTTGCAATATAAAAATAAGAAACTAATAATAATTTATATTCATTATCACGTTTTGAATAGTTTTTTCTTTTGTTTTCAATAATTAGTTATATAAAACTAAAAAAAAATTAGTTAAAAACTAAATTTGTTGATTAAAAATTCATTTAATTCAACTTAAACCAAAAATAATAAATACATTCAAGTTATTGAAATACATCTATTTCTATAAATTGTTTTTTCAATAACTTAAAATGTACCCAAACGTCTGGAGGGATAATGATAATTATGATGATAAGAACGACAAAAACAAAGAAACATAAAATTATGAGCCAGATTTTGTAAGAAATAACTGCCACCAACTCTCTGGTGGACAGCAGCAGCAGAAGAAGTCAATTTTCTGGGGGGATTATAATACACAATCATGTGTTTTTTATTCTTTTCCGAACAGGACATAAACAAGCCAACATTGTCTTCTTCGAACTCGTTCATATCACCAGCAGCATTACGATTACTATTATCGTAATCATCATCATCAACATCATCATTAATATCACGTTGAACGTTTGTGTAGAGCTTATAATAAACTTGAGACTTTATATTATAACTCCGATTAATAATACACTTTGTTTGTTTATCACTTAGTAGACACAATGACGTTTGCCTTTGTATGCCTGTCTCATCGGTTTTCAGGTTTCTTCTTATGTTTTGAGGAGTGTTCGTTAAAATTAACGGTTTTAGAACGCGTCACAATGCAAGCGTCTCTTTAATGATTTTCTTTACGGCATTGCCCATGGATGGTGCCGCCGTATCCGATGTGGAGGAGACAAATTTAAATAAATATGGCTGCACATCCGGATAAGTGGTGTCGAATATTAAATCCAATTCACTTTGACTGGGTGTCTTAGGTACGTAATCGTGTCGGTTCATTATTTCTGTGATGTAAATGACCTTCTCCGTCAACAGATCGGCCACATTCTCACGGCACATCTGACGTTCGTCTTCGTTTTCATGCTTTATCAGATCCAAATGTATCGTCCACACTTCCCACGGTATACATTCGGCCGTAAAGGGCCATCGTGACTTTTTCTTTTGGAAAAACTCCAAACTTATTTGCCCCGAACCGCAGCTTTCGTTCGAGCGCAATTTCTCACTGAATACATTGATGGCCCGATTGACGGTACGCTGTAGACTGTCGGAAGTACAGCAGACATAGGTAAAGTCAATGAAATCACAATCGACGTCTGTGTAGCCCACGGTGCCAATAGAATACTGGGCATCACCGGTATACATATATTTACCAAGGCAGCGATGGAATAGCACCGTATGAAAAATACTAGCAACAGCTTCATCAACTTGACGACCTTCCATGGTCAAATCGAATACTTGCGAGCGGGCATTCATGTTTACAAAATTTTGTTTTATTTTTCTCTCTCTTTTTTTTTGTTTCTTTTATTAAGAACAACTAACTAATCACACTGTGTTGGTTGGTTGGTTTTTATTTCTATTGGTTTAAATTTTGGATTTTTGTTTGCTAATTTTATGTGTAAGTAAAGTAGAAATATGTATTTGTTTTTAAATCGTACCCATATATTGGAAAGTTCCACACATTGTTTTTGTTGTTAAACCCAATTTCAGCCACTTGCTTAGACCAAAGTCGGTTAATTTCAAATGATAGTCGTGGGTTAATAAGATATTCTCTGGCTTAGCGTCACGATAAATAATGCCAGCGTTATGTAGAAAATCTGTTGAAATAAATTTTCAATTATTATTTTTTTATTGTTTCTTTTTTGTAGGGAATTTCATGTTTACTTACCTAAAGCCAAAGCGATTTCCGCCAAATACAGACGTATTAAATTTAAAGAGAATGTACGTATTGTAGAGAAAAGTTCACCGTTTGGTATGTATTCGGAAACTGCAAAGTATTAAGAAAAAGATTTTATAAAATTAATTTATCTATTATTTTTTGTGTTAAAGTAAAGGAAATATTGAAAATTGTAAATACTGATATATAAGTTTGTAATATACTTATAATTTGGTATTTTTACACTCTGATTAAGCTGATGATTCAATAGCAATGTTTTAAAATTTGATAAAATTATTTTTTCTGTAGCAAAGGTCATAATTTTGTAGTACATATAAGAGAAAAGTGGCAGATTCGACTGAGTCTGATAAACAAAATTTGAATACAAAATATATTACCCCAAAATCTTGGCGCAATATCCAAGACTTGGTATAAAATTTGATAAAATTATTTTTTCTGTAGCAAAGGTCATAATTTTGTAGTACATATAAGAGAAAACTGGCAGATTCGACTGAGTCTGATAAACAAAAATTGAATACAAAATATATTACCCCAAAATCTTGGCGCAATATCCAAGACTTGGTATACGTGGCTGAAAATCCTTTAAAATCCTTTTATCCGAGAAATAGTTAAAAATATTTGAACAAAATTCGTGGTTTTTGTTTATTTAAGATTTTATTTTTCTAAATTTCTATTTATATAAACTACAATATTTTTTTTTAAATTTTAGCTTGAATAGTTATTAGATTATTCGACAATTGATGGAATAATTTTTTTATTTTAAACTGAAGAATTTTATTCCTTCGAATAAAAATTTTTTTTTTCCGAATATTCGAATAATTTTTATGCGAATTTTTTGAAATTTCATATTTTTTTATAAAATTTGGATTTTATTAGAACAAAATCGCTATTTTCAGTCATAATATTTGAATAAAATGTAGTGATTTGGCTAGCTTTTGATTGGGAAATTTTCGAAAGTGTTTCCGATAAATTGATGAATAAATAGATCCAAACGTAATATGATGCCATCGAAAAGTTGATTTCAACTGATAACGGAACAGTCGGACATAGTTAATATACGTATTTGTTTACAGATTTTGATGAAACTTGAGAAAAATGTTTCCTGAAATCAAAAGTTGATATCGAAATTAAGCAATGGGCTCTGATAGAAATACATATTATATTAACAACAGGCTAGCTAGCTGAAGACATTTGTATTTTCAATATTGTTTAAGGGAAACATTGTCTTTGGGGTTGTTTTGTCGTAAATTGAGGTTTCATTTTAGACAAATCTACAAAGAAATTCATATTTTTTTATTTTATTTTATTTATTTTCAACAACCTACCTAGCCTCCTTATTGGCCATAACCGGTTACTTAATTTTTAGTAAAATCTCAAAAAGTTATATGAAATTATTTAAAAAATTTTTTAACGAAATGTTATGTTAAAATGATAACAATCGAATTGCATTAGAAAATTACTGATTCCTTTATAATTTTTTAAATACTGCCCTCGCCCTGTCATTGTCAATAAAGTTTTTTGGTACCCTCTTAGTTTAGTATATAAAGATCACATCGATCACCGGGTGGTCAATTTTAATTTTATCTTAATTTTGTCAACATCTTCCTCGAAGTTAAAGCTTTTTGATTTCATAAAATATACATATTCAAAAGTTTAAAAATGATTTGAAAACAATTTAAGAATTATACATTTCTCAATGTTTTTAGAAAAGGGCAAATATACAAACAAATATTTATTATATTAAAGTAAGTATTAGGCATAGAGAAATATACATAGAGCGGAAACTCTCCAGTCAAAGACCTAACTCAGTTGTCAAAAACCTAAATGGTGAGAATGCATTAGTAAAAAAAACTAAGTGAAAACAAAAACAACTCTCGTATGTGTGATTATATTGAGTAAAAAAAAAACTTTTTTCAAATCAGAATGTATATAGACTAGGGTAGCTCCAGAGCGCAGATTCTATTGTCGTGTGAACTAGAAGTTGTAAATTTAAGTACCTTAATAATGTCTCGAATCATTCTGTTGACAAAAAATCACAACGAATCGGTTTTATATGTGCGAAAATAATAACATAACTTTAAGAAAACTTATAAAGGAATTTCCAAAGTTTCAGCATAAAAATTTCCCGGGAATTTCTAAAAAAATAACTACCAAATAGGAACCTTAGTTTATTATTCATGTGATAAAATTGTGATTATCAAATTTAACATTTTATATTTTTCAATGGCATTTTAGAAAAGCATTGACTGAAAAAAAATCTTTTATATGACTTAAAAATAAGGGATTTATATTTTGAAATCGGTTTTTGTTTTAAATAACTTATATGTCATTTTGAAGGGTACATATCTGTTATATATTCTCACTTAGTTATTTAACATCAACAAAGTTATCGAATTTCGTAACAACAATATGAAAAAAATGTCCGCTGAAGCACACCGATTGCTCACCAAAGCTTATGGTCAATGTGTTTCATCGATTTCAACGTGCGTGAGATGGTTTGTGCGGTTCAGAAGCGGTGATTTTGACACGGAAGACAAAGATTGCCCAGGCCAAGAATTGAAGGCATTACTCCATGATGATTAATGTAAAACTCGACAAGAGCTTGCTAAATCATTGGGAGCTATTCAAGCAGTAATTTCAAAATATTTGCGAGCAGCTGGATTCATCCAAAAGCAGGGAAATTGGATACCGCACGAGATAACTTAAATGACGATTTTGCATATCCGGAATGATGCTTACTTGGGATAAACAAATGAATACATTACGATATCCCGAAGCATAAGCGATTGTATGTGAAACCCAGTCAACCAGTCGAATCGACAGCAAAGCCAAATATCCATGGCACTAAGGCAATACTTTTGGTATATTTTTTATATTTTATATCTTATTAGAAAGATAAGTTAGTTTTTGTTCTTATTTGCAAATTTCCAGGTACAGGTTAAGTTTATCACATCATGTTCATTTTGATCCATAAGGTATTTGTTTAATAAAAACAATTCTAGATATAGTAAGCAATGAAATTAGCATATTAATTTTTCTGGAGCTGTCTAAAGCATAATTTAATATAACAAACTAAATGAAGTAGTTACTGTCGAGATGTTCAAAAATTAATTGATTATTCAGGCGCGCCTCTAGTTTCAAACTCCCGTGTAAAAATATATAAAAGCTTTAGTTATATGTAGTTGAAAACAAAATTTCTTATGAATCACACTTACGTATATGTAAATTATAACGATTTTGCCATAAATCAAATTGTTTAACAATAAACGGATGATGGCCGCAAAGTTTTTGTATATCCACTTCGTCTTTAATTTGTTGCAAGCTGTTCTCCGAAATAATCTAACAAAAGAAAAAAAATTACAATTAATATAAAGCCACAAAACATAAACAAATATATTTCATTTTATATACTTTAGATTTCTTAAGAACTTTTAAAGCATAAACAGGATTACAAGCTGCAATCAATTGCTGTTGTTGGTGGTCGTCTTTTATAGATTTCTTATCGATTACTTTGAAAACAACACCAAATGCACCCTTAGCTACCAATTGATCAATATGAAATTCTTCGTTACGACTCGACTCTTTAAAGTGTGAACTGAATATGGCATTTGTTAATGGTTTATGCCATTGGGTTTTAGAACGTTTGCGTTGATATTGTAAAGTACTGAAACTGTTAATTGAGTAAACAAAAACAAGAACAACAAAAATATTATTATTATTGTAAATTGCAAACAAAAAATGAAAATGAAAAACAAATCACAACAAGGAAATGATTAAGTTTTAAAATTATAGAAAAAAAATATATATAAAAATTATAGAAACAAACAAACAAAATAACAAATTGAAATTACATACCTTTTTCTAGAAGATTTTTGACGTTGTTTAAAAGAATTGCGACCCGAATATGATAGATTCCAATTAAGGCTGCCCAAACTCCACAAAGAGGAGGCCTGCAAAGAAAATGTAAACAAAAAAAAAGTATTTAAAATAAAATCATTTTTTTTTATTATAGAACTTTTGTATTTATATATAATTTACGCTTATAAAAAAAAAAATAAAGTAAAACCTACAGTCAATGACAAATAGTGATTTTAAAGATCCGGTTTTATAAAATATGAAGAATAATTGCAAATGAATTTAAAAATTTAGGAAATTCACAGTAAACATATTTTGGTTTGTTTTGTATTTCATCAATTGTTTATTTCCTTGTTCTCCGTCGTCCAGTGTATACTGCATTACAAATTACAGTTTTGTTATTGTTTTCTTGTTTTTGTTGTTGCTGTTGCAATTATTATTAATATTATTTATTTGCTAATAAAGATTACGTGCATTTAGTCAGTGACTCAACAATACATACAAATTTCTTAACCTTTAGAGTTGAATGGTTCTTTTATAACCCCTCCTACCACCACTTGTGCTGATTTCAGAATAAATATAAGTGTGTCGTTCAGTGTGTAACACTTAAAAATAGCTATCAATGAATGCATTAAGTACATATATGTATCTGTAAAGTAAACAGAATATTACTTATAAAATTCCTCCTTTTATACAGAATAATTACCTAAAGATATAGAAATATATTTTGATTTAAGTGTTTTTCAAAAGTTGTAAATATCTCCACCGAAATATATGGTCGATTCATAAGGTCATATTGTCATAATGTTCTGATATTTCACGACTGGGAGGCTCGGCTTAACCGAAACCTAGGCATTCGGCACAGTTCTCTGCTTAATGGTTAAGATAAAACATACAGAGTTGTATTATTTTAGGACATTATGACGTGAATTGACCAATAATGTATTATTAAGCACGCAGGGATCCCTCAAAGTCGTATATTTTAGTTTAGTTTTCTATAAACATTTTTTATTTCTTCATTTTGTATTTACTTTTTTTTTTGCTATTTAATGACTGATAAAGTTTTATATGTACTTTTTGCATGTTAATAATGAAAAGTTAAAAAAACTAGACTAATTGTCCAGATTGTTAATAATAATAATAATAATAATAATAATGCATTGAAATTAATTCATTATAAATATTATATACTACATAAACATGTTCCTTACTTTTAAATATATGTAGTAATTTCACGTTGAAATATTGTCACGTTTTTATTCCCGATATAGTTGGAATGAACTGCAAACAATACACACATAAAAAATAAATGTAGTGCAATTTGATTTGTATGGAAATCAAATTTATTTAAGGAGGGTGGGTGATTTAATAAAATGTTGGGAGTTTATCTAATTGGGTTAAATAAACATAGAAATTGAAATAGCACAAGGTAGATACATACATTCTTTATATAAAATGTTTATGTTTTATTCAAGAGTTATTAAAGATATGAAACAAATGACAGTTCTCAAAAAAGTAATATCGAAACGTATGGTTATTTTGACGTTCTAAAAACTGAATCAAAAAAAAAAAACTTCTAGACACTTTTGTAGTTAAAACATATCCTTTGTCCAAAAAAATATTTTTTTAAAATAATGTTAGCTTTTAAAAATATGTCTTTTCGAAATTATTAATTTTCAGCTGCTATTTAGGTCACCGAAAAATAGTGCGTGAGAAATATTTAAAACTTTTCAAAAAATCCAATATGGACTTTCAAAATAATACCAAAAAATAATAATACCACTGTTTCCAAAGCCATTAAACAATATAAGGAAGACTTGAACATTGAAAGAAAACCTGGATTAGGAAGAAAAAAAAGCCCAACAGATATCGGTAAGGCAAAAGAAGTCGAACAACTCTGTCGAAGAGCACCGAACACTTCTATCAGAAAAACAGTTCGTAAAGTTAAATGCTGGGTTTATAAAAGAAGTTATATTCGAAGAACGGTATATTCGGCTTTGCCGAATCATAAATACCCTTCACCTGCATACATATTTTTTAGGTTAATATATATGGGAGCTATAACCAATTATAGGCCGATCATCATAGAATTAGGTATAGCGATTTTGGTATATATGGGGATTATTTATGCTAATTTAAGTGATTTTCGGAAGTGAACTTTATATGGGGGCTATGGTCAAATATGGGCCGATCCACAAAAAATTTAGTGTTGTGATTTCTTTTAGCACGAAACTTATTTTTGCTGAATTTTGTATGGATACTGTAATTCTGAAGGCATTTATAGACCATAGAACCATATTTCGGGAAGAAATTTGTATGGGGGCTAGGAGAAATCATGAACCGATTCTTATAATTATCACCAGACTTAATCCTTTTATTATAAAAATAACGTATGTAAAGTTTTATGGTATTATCTGCAATATATTTACACAAATAACAATTTTTTTTAGGTTGTCTTACATTTTGGTTCATAGCTCTGGTTCTACTGAACCGATTTTGCTGATTTTCAATACCAAACTGCTTAGAACAACAATAAACATATTTTTTGCAAGTCTATCAATTTTGTTTGCGTATTTTGCACGTGAGCGTGTTTTACACAGACACACAGACGGACGGACATGGCTCAATCGACTTAGAATTTCATAAGGATCAAGAAAATATATACTTTGTTGGATCTCAGATGAATATTTCTCAATGTTACACACGATATGACAAACTTATATATACCCTCATTCACCACTTGTGGTGTGTGATGGATAATGAAACTTATGTACTGGCAGGCTTTTCACAACTTCCGGGTCAAGCCTTTTATGTAGCTAATGGACGAGGTAACGTTCAAGAATAATACCGGACAAAAAAACAATCAAAATTTCCCAAGAAGTTTCTTGTGTGGCAAGCCATTTGCAGTTGGGGCAAATGCACAAAAATTCTGTTCAAGTATACGAGTCTAAATTGTCGCGCAAACTTATCAGAGTTGTGCAAAAGAATTTCAATAAAATGTTTGTCAGATCATTTTCGAAAGTGTAAAAATGCACAGATCAAGGCATTTAGGCGTTTTATAAATTAAAAACAATTTCGAAATAAAACCAAACAATCTCATTTAGATGCAACGTAATATTTGTTATAATAAAATTGTAACTGTCAAGTTCTTTTATTTTCAATATTTATTTCAACATTTTAGCAAAAACAATGCATATACTATAGTATAACATACAAACTATTGTAGAATGTGGTAAATGTTGTGTACAAAACAAAAACAAAAAACAGCGAAATACAATTTGTTTATTTATTTTATTTTTTGTTAAATTGTTAAGCACATGTGTGTCTGGGTTGAAAGAATACAAAATAAAAAAAGAAAACAATAAACGTGTTGGTTTTGAAATAATTTAAAAGTGAAATAAATAATCAAACAAACAAAAAACTACGCGATAGACGACAAATAAAACAGTATAAATAATAATAAGTTTTATTATGAAAAAAAAAACTAAAAAAAAAACAAACTATTGTATAAGGAAGCAAAAACAACATATAAACTAACAAAAAAAAATATAAAATAAAGTGCTGTAAAGGCAAAAACGAGGCAAAGCATTATTTGTAGTTTGCAAAAAAATTAATACTTATACTCTCTAGCATTTAATTAATAAAAATAGCAATAAGAAAATAATAATAAAAAATAAAAAAAAACTAGTCAGACATAGTAAATGAATATGATAATGATAACAATAACAATAACAATAATATTATACACGGGCAGAAAGTCAGACAGACAAAGGGACGGACGAGCTTGTATAGACATAGAGATGGACATGCGGCATATTGACACTCTCTTAGTGGTAAATTACGTTGTTTGTTGATATTTTTTTTTTTTATTTTTTTTTTGCAAACCCCCCCAAAAACTACTATGCTGTTAAAATCGACTACCAGTCTGATGAAATAATATTGAGAAATCTTATCATTTTTCTACTAAAAACAGTTCGTTGAAATCGAATCTTGTTATTGAATTATAAAGATGTACGGATATGCTTTGACTTTGAATCTCTCTCTCTGTCTCTCCCCACTCTTTTTCTTTACATATGTACAACAAAGTGTTGTTGTCTGTTACAAAGTGTGTGCTGAAATACTAGTATCTGTATCGTCACCTTAAATGCAAAATAACGTAACATCAGTTTTTTTTTATAAGTTTAAAGGAGAAGTAAAAACCGATATATAATGCAAACTAATTGAGATATTGAAACAAAATTTTCAAATCTTGATCACAATAAAACTAGAAATACATATATTTTCTCTTTATGCTAGTGTCTTACGTTATTTTGAATTGTTGATTTCTGAAACCAAATTAACGTATCATAAATTTATATGAAAAATGAAAACTTCAATAAAATTATATTTTGTATTTTAAATAAAAGCAGTTATAGGTTTTTATATATTTAAGGCTACGAAAATTTGTATCATAATTATTTTTACTGTCCACCGCCATGGGGTATGAGTGGTCGACTGGAAGATCTTGATTATGCTGATGATATTTGGCTTTTCGCACACAACTTTATCGACATATCAGCCAAATTGAACCAGATACATCAGCTGGCATCGGGTGTTGGCCTTCATATTGACTTCGACAAAACTAAGATTCTACGCATCAATGCAATTAATCTCTCTAAATTCAAGGTCAACAACATAGAGCCCGAGGATGTGCAATCGTTTTGCTACTTAGGTAGTATAATATCCACCACAGACGGCTCACGTGATGATATTGCATATCGCATACGAAAGGCAAAACAGTCATTTGGTGCATTACAAAGAGTATGGAAGTCACCACAAATACATATGAAGACAAAGCTCCGCCTATTCTCAAATGTTCGCTTCACTGTGCTATATGGATGTGAGTCCTGGAACTCTACTGCAAGCGACATACAATGCAAGTATTTATTAACCGTTGCTTGCCAAAAATATTGTGAATATTTTGGCCGAACGTAGTTTCCAACAGAGAAACTGGTATAGAGCAGGCGAAACACCGCATAGAAATTGCAAAGAGAAAATGGAGCTGGTTTGGCCATATTTTTTGAAGACGTTAGGATGAGGAAAGACTTGGTCTGAGGTAAAACTAATAGTACAGGCCAGATCCCGATGGAAGAATTTCGTTACGGCCCTTTCTTCCAACATGGAACCATAGTAATCAATATATATGGTGGTTAATAAACTAACCACCCATTTCTAAAAAACCTTGAAATGTTGTGATTTTTTTTATTTTTTGATTTATTTGTTCTTATTTTTCATAATAAACTAACCATAAGTAAAAATAAAAACGCAATTGTTTTGATTTTAAACTTATACACATAAAACCGTGGCTGAAAGAGTTAATTAAATTCTCATAAAGACTGCAAAAAATACAAAATATTTTGATTTATAAAAAAATAATTAGGTTACTATCAAAAAAAGGTAAAGAAAATGTTAAGAAAATCATGCACCATATTATAAGTTTTCAACTTTGGTTATTTATAACTTGGTTACTTTTTATAGAAGTTTAAAGAGAAGTTTAATCGTAATCGAATTTTTTTGATGATCGGTTGTTTTGCATTTTAGGTGACGATATGCAAGTATGGATGTAAATATTTGCGTATATTTGTTTATAATTTGATTTTCGTTTTATGAGAGAAATTCACAACATACATATGTACTATATAGAAACATACATATAATAAGCACAGTGGAAACATATCTGAAACTCGAATTTTAATAATGAAATTATCCCTTTCGCAACTTGTAATGAAGTAATTCATTGGTTTAAATGAATCAGTAATAGTAGTTCTGGTAGTTAAATTGTCTTAGCATATTTAGGACTGTTTTACTGATTCATTTTTAATAGTTATACCAATCTGTTCATTTCGAATTTCTATAAACATCAGAGCTTCGAATTAAGTAATTCAGTTAAGAGCTTAATTCACCACAATCCCAATTCAGAATTTTAAAAATATCAGCAAAAAACTACATAATTCAATTAGCTTCTTACAAAGGTTTTTATGTGAAAAGAATTCATTTATTGTTGACTCAATTCATAAGGGAATTAATCCAAATTGAATAAAAATACTTTTTTCCTTCATTCAATAATTCAATGTGAATAATTCAATAAGGAATTAATTCAATAAATATTGAATTATCAAATGAATGAATTCAATACAAAATAATTATGGAATTATGACAATGAATTAATTCGTGCTGAATGCCTTTAGTAGTCTAAAGAGAATATTTAATTTGATTTTTAAAATTGAATTAAGAATTCATTATTTTGAATTTTTGTTTAATAATATTTTTTTTATCAGATTGAGAAAAATCTGGTTTTTTAAACTTTTTTCGAATCAACCTTAAATTTTATTGAAATGTGAAATTCAAGCATTGAGAAATCTTCGAGAATTATATTTGAATTGTTGTGATAAAAGAATTTTTGTCTGACGACTGAAAAGTCGTTAAAATCATTTATTCAAATCTCTGTAAGAACAAAATTGCTCTAGTATGACAAATTCTTATATCAAACATACATATATTTAGTTCAAAACTTAAGTAAGTTTAATTTTGCTACACATTAATTTGGAAATTACAAGGTCATGGCTGTATTAAACAATTTTCATTATACTATACATTAGAATTTCATAGGTATAGTTCATGGTTTTAATTTGTATATGTACAATAATTGATCGATCACTCATCGTTTCTTTGTATAAACACCTAAAATATTAAGTTTTATTTTAAAGTGCGTAATTAAGTTAAAAAAAACAATCAACTAGAAATACAGAGAGCGAGTCACTGAGTAAGAGAACAAAATTTAAAACGCAAAAAATAAACAAATATATTTGTATTTATTTACCTAACAAAATGTATACATAATAATACAAAGAGAAAACATAGAAATTTTTTAAGAAAAAATATAATAAACATTTTGATAACAATTACGATTTATTTGTAAATTTTCAATTAAGATTACATTAAGGAAGGGTTAAATTGTATGTGTAGTAAACAAATATATACATACATATGTATATATTTTTATTTCAATACTGATTCATTCAAGTGTCTAATTGACGTTGGTCTATTTCTTTCAAACGCAAAACTAACCTGTTTTTTTATACTTTCATTGTTGTTGTTGATTTGTTTAATTCTTTATTATGTTTGTATAAGGAAATATTAAGTCTGTTTTAATGTTTGTAAGATTTCAATTACATCATTTTATGTTTTAATAAATGATACAGAAAATAATTGTAAATTACTAGATTTATTGAACCAATTACTTTTGTATTGGTGATATCATTGTTACAAATTAAAGGCAGCACAAATTTGGAATTTCAAATACAGGACCGAATTTCTTGTTAATCAAATAATTCAAAAATTCAAAAAATTCGACTATTTAATTTGTAATTCTACTATGTCAACTGATATTACGAGAGCGGGTCAAATTCGGATGTGCCGAATCTTATTTACTCTTCACCAAATTAAACATAAAAATAAAAAATTTTGAAGAAAAAAAATTTCGAAATAAATTTTAAATAAAAATTTTTTTTAATTTTCATTTTAAAATTTAAAAAAAAATTAATTTTCATTTCAAAAATTTAAAAAAAAAATTTATTCAAAATTTATTTTGAAATTTCTTTTCAAAAATTTATTTTGAATTTTTTTTATTTAATTTATTAGTGAAATAATTTTTTTTTGTTATGGGGTATATAACGTTGCAAACTCGAATGTGCCGAATCTTATTTACTCTTCACCAAATAAAACATAAAAATAAAAAATTTTCAAAATAAATTTTGAATACAAATTTTTTTTCACTAAAAATAATTTTTTTTTTAATTTTCATTATAAAATTTTATTCAAAATTTATTTTGAAAATTTTTTATTCAAAATTTATTTTGAAAATAAATTTTGAATAAAAAAAATATAAAAATATAACGTTGGAAAGGTCTTTGAAATATCTATCATTAGATATCCATATTGTCTATATTATTGACTTAATAATCCACATATAGATAAAAAATGGGTTAAAAATCGAGGTTGTCTTGTGTTTTTTCTTATATTGCAACCATTGTAAGTTATTTGGGGGCTACGGTAAGTGGATTTCAATATACAAACGGAAAGACTCTCAGACACATAAACGGACATGGATATATCGGCTCCGCTATCTATAACGATCCAGAATATATATATATTTTGTGGGTCACCACTCATGGTGAAGGGTATGATAAGATTTGTCGAGGTCATAAAAATAGGTATTTGTTTGTGAGATTATTTCATCATTGGAAACAAGAAATAGTCACTCGGAGATAAATCCGGAAAATAGGGCGAATGAGGGAACTATTAGTATCCTAATTCATGGAATTTTGCCATGGAAATTGCACATGTGTGAGTAAACGCGGCATGCCTATGGCTTTCACACCAAATAGTGAATTTTTCAATTATTTCGGGTGTAGAGACCTCAACTGGGCGTCCAGAATGTTCGGCATCTTCGTGCTTGTACGGCCACATCGAAATTCAGTAAAACACTTTTTTACCATTGAAATTGATGGTGCAGAGTTCCCATAGTATTTATCAAGCTTAGCCTTGGTTTGAATGAAAAAATAATGCTTAATGAGCACATGAAATTCATTTTTTGAATATTCTCAAAGGCTGTCAAATTTCCGAGAATTCCCGGTAATATTTTCCCCATTAAGAAACCTAATGTTAACAATTGTGAAAAGTGTTATTTATTATTCGTTTCATATTTAGCTTTCTAGCGAAAAATGAATTTGTAATTGAATCAATTAAAAATATTTAATAAAATGTCAAAGCATTTACAATAATATTTTGATTGAATACTATTAAGCGTAATTAATTGACAATATCAAAACACATCGATTTCAAACTGTTTTAAATGACAGAAATAATCTTCAATTTTAAATGAATTAACAAGATATATGTTGAGTGTTAAATTTAAATAAGCTTTAGAGTGTATAATATAACATTTAGTCCAGTCAAGTAGAAACGATTTATTTTTGTTACTAGATTCAACACTTCAATCATTTCAAATTATTTGTAAAAAAAAGTTTCTTGCCTTTTGTTTGGTTAATACAAAAAAAAACAGAACATTAAAGGAATATATTCAATTCTTTGTTTTAAATAAAATAATTAAAAAAAAAAAAAAAAAATTTCTAAGGTAAAATTAATGTTTTTTAATTCAAAACATTAACTTTTACTTAGAGTTTTGAAACAGATGCTACAAATGAAGTTCAAATTAAAACATTAAGCTCCATTTTTTCAATCTCTGAGAGAGATTTAGAAAATGGGGATAAATATTTAAAAATCTAAAAGACATTTAAAACTTTGCTGTAGCTTATTGTTGTAAACTACTTTAAAACTGATTTAAAACTGACTTAAAACAAATGAATTTGAAACAAAAAACTGCGATTAAAGAAATAATTTATGAAATTCTCCATGTGTATTAAAAAAATTATGTTTTTAACTTTAAATGTTACTGATTAGAGAACTATCAAGTACTAGAAATGATTCAAAAACTAACTACTTAAAATTATACAAATAAATTTAATAGAACTTTGCAAACTTGTAAATTTGATGCCTGAAAAACAAAATTTGAATTTAAAATTCTCAATGTGTTTTCAAAACTGTCTGTTTTTAAGTTAAAAAGTAACTAATTAGAGAACCATTGAGTTTTAGAATACTGAATCAAGAACTATACAAACAAATTTAATAGAACTTTGCAAAACTTGTGTACACACCTTTAAATGACCTGCTATTATTAATTTTTTAGTTTTGTTTATTTTATGTTCTTATTGTATGGTTGCTCAACAATCAAACAAAAAGTCAAATAAAACGAATAAGCGTGCGAGTGAATGAACGAATAAATAAATGAATGAATAAACAAAGATATCAAACTTAATTTATACACAATACAATACAAAAAGTGTTAGAGCTTCATTAAAAATAACATTTCGCATCTCTGGCTGAGGTCATAAACTCTCCCCCACTCATTAAAATGAAAATGAATTGTAACCATTTAAAAAAAAAACATCAAGAATTAAAAAACCAACATCACTTCTATAGAATTTTCAGTAATTGAACTTAATTGCTGTTTGCAACAATTTTGAAATGAAAACTTTAAAAAAAAATATGTTTGCAATAAATTGAACATGTTTTATTTTATAAATGGTACAATTTTATTAAAAAACTTTAGTTAAATTTTGGAAACTTGGAAACAGTTAAATTTTGGAAACTTATTATATGAATTATCATATAGAAAATATAATGCGTTTGAATGGAGATCAAAAAAGGTAACAAATATAAAGTTAAAAAAAGACTGATAGCTGGTTTCACAATATTGAATGAAAGATTTCGTTCGTATTATTAGCGATAGACAACTTTTTCCTTTATAAAAATTTTAAGTTTGGGAAACCCAAATCAGTCTTTCATTCAAAAAAGTCTTTCATTGAAACTGGCTATGAGACAAAATATTGCACAACACTTTATCTCTATAATGTACCATGAAAAGACCATTTGGTTGACTTTCTACAACTTTCAGAACATAAATTATGTATCCAAATAGAAAATCTATTCTGGAAGTGTGAACATTACTTTTAAAATTTAATATTTCTAGAACTAAAGTATACATATAATAAATACCTACCGTATTTTGCTTAGATTTATAATAAACACAAATAATTTTTATTGTCTGAACCGATTTATTAAAAAGATTTTTCGTGCACACACATTAAATAAAAACCATTTAATAAGATTAGATTTTATTTTTAATAACACAAGAAATTAATGTTTTTCATAATTTGAACAAGTGTTAAGAATGTTTAAATATTTCAATTATAGAAATTATTTGTATGAGCAAATGTGTTTAAATATTTTTGCGCACCAATACTTTTATAGCACAAAAATATATTCAAAAACTGTGTAATATGTATAAAACGAATTTAAATCACAGTACTTTATTTCACAAGATACCACAGAAGACTGATACAGAACACGGACTAAAAATTTCTTTTCAAATATTTTTATTGAAAACATCCAATAAATAGGTAGCTTAAATATGAATTACTAGTTAGTACCTACTAAGAAACTGATTAATTTGCTATACAGGTAAAATACAACACTACCTGTATTAGACCCTTAATCCATAAACCATTTTAAATAATTTTCAATTTAGCGTTTTTCTTAGAGATTCATCAAATTTCCACTTATTACTGCACCAAAATGTTTAAGTACATATTAAGCACTCATATGCATAGAAAATATGTACCAAGGATTAAAAACAAAGACCTTTGCAATCCCTTTCCTCATAATTCCAATGTCGTTTTAAATGACATTGTTAAAAGATTAGCATGTACATGTGTAGGTAGGTAGGGTGGTGTGTGGTTTCTCCCTGGTTTAAAAATTCACATACCTACACATACTATGTACTACGCAGCAACATAATTATGTACGAAATCATACAAATTTATTATTCAAACAAAAAAAAAAACAGAAAATCTTTTAAGTTGAAAACAAAATTCTACATCAACACCAAAAAAAGTTGAACAAACAAAACAAAAACAAATAGAAAATAATAAAAGAAGAGGAAAACTGAATAAAGTAACAGCAAAAGAGGTGGTGGGGTTGGGGTTGTTGTGGTATTGTTTTTTGCTTAAGGCGTATAAAGTGAGGTTAAATTTATTGAAGCCAATAAACTCTTGACGTTTTTCTTTTTTGTTTCTTAAACTTCACCCAACTCCCTACAAACAGTAGTAACTTGACACAGGGGTTGTTGTTATTATTGTTACAACGTTGGCAATAACAAAGCAAAAACACAATTTATCAAAAGAAAACAAACAAAAGCACACAGTGTTAAGGTTTACTGACCATTTACTCATTTGCACTGTGTGTTGTTGTTGTTTTTTCGTTATTGTCATTGTTGTTAAATGACTGACAACTGCATTTTTTCTAACCCCCTTTCACTTAGTTTATCAATCTCTATAAAACGCAACCCAATTTTGTTATTGTTTTTTTACTTATAAAAATTTGTATGACAAATGAAAAAGAAAACAACATAAAAACACAAACAAATAAGGTGACGTTACCTGTTTTAAACGCTGCTGCTGCTCTGCAACGTTTGAGGCAGCTGAAATATCAGCTGCTTTTTGTTGTCGTTGATTGTGTTTATAATGTTGTTGTAGTTGTTTTTGTTGGGGATCTTTTAGTGCTTTGTTAGAATCTGCTGTTGTTGTTTTTGTGCTTGTATTTCTAACCTCCACGAATAATGGACCTCCCACAGTAGTAGCAGCAGTAATTGCTGTCGTAGTTGTTGTCGTCGTTCCAGCAACCTTTATACTATTATCCTCTTTTCTATATGTTGTTCTTGCAACTGCTGCTGTTGTTGTCACTTTAGATGATTGTGTTAAATTCCTAGAAATTTCTTTTTCAATTTTAGTAGATTTATTATTCCTTGATTTAGCATTGCCCATTAAATTTTAGTATTATTATTTAACCAAAACAATATATGTATTTAATTATCTATTCTTGCTAAATTTTTTGCATTTATTTTGATTTAGACTATTTATTTTCTATTTTCACTCTCTTCAATACACTTTCTCTTTAGGATTTTTGCTTCATTAAATTTTTGCAAATGCCTTTTTTCAGTTTCACACTTTATGTTTGCACAAAATTTGCATCAATCTATGCAGTCATTGCTTTTATGATTATAATTCTTAAAGTAATTGTAAAAAATCTTATTTAATTTGTATGATTTTTCACTACCAAAATGGTTTTTCACTCATTCACAGCAATTTACAAAATAATGAAGTGAAGTTTACATAAAGCAATGCTGACAACTTTTAAATAAAATTTAGCTGATAAGGTTGCCGTACAATAATTTGTTATATCAATTCATTTTAGCTGGTCGATAATTTAAATTATAACAATCAGCTGAACAAATTTAGAGCAATTAAAATATTTATTTTAATTTATAACAAATTCTAAGTAGTGGTATATATAAATTGTTTACCTTTTGAATCAATTAAGGGAATTTGTTGCAAAACCGTTTTAAATTTATGACCACTGCCTTATCGACTGCTTTTATACATTTTCACAATCTTGCCAGATAAATGAAACTTTGAAAGTTCTGGTAAAGTAGTTGTTAAAGTGAAAACCTGAAAAACCGTAAACGTGTACAACGCAGTTAAGTTGTTTTACAAAATTCATTAAAATAATGCATATTAGTAGTGGATTATTATTTAATAAGTCCTATTTGGGTAAAAAAAATCTGACGATGGCTAACTTCTATTATAATTTTCTTATCACAAGTAACACAAGCTGAGAATTGCTATCATTTTTATTTTTCCAATATGGCGGCAATGTAACACATGTAAAATCGGCCTGTCATGGCCTACCTGTTTTTTTTTCTCTGTATGTATTTTTGTTTGTTAATTTTTTATATTTATTTCAAGTAAACAAATTTTTTAAAAATAAAACAACCCAAAAATTAATAAAATTACTTTTAAATACATGTCACTTCATAACTTATAAAACTTTCGCAAACAAAAATATGTATTTATTCGATGGTATTTTATAAGCACTTTATTTAAAATTTAAGTCATTAAACTTGTATTTAAACCAAATGCACTAAAATTATAGTAGTGAAAAATGACAGATAATGATGAAACAAACGAAAGAATGTAATATTTTGCGCGCACTTTTTTGGTTTAGGTTTTTGTAACTCTTATCTTTAATATATAATGCCAGACTTACATAATTAATACGAAGTTAAAAATGTTATTTAAATGATGTCTACACAATTCAGATGTTATTCGAATTTAGTAGTATCAATAACTTTACTATATAAATTTAAATTTTTGACAAGGGCTCCTCTTGCAAAACAGTTTTTGTTATAATTTTGCTACGCTGAACACAATTTTAAAATCGTAAGGTCAGTTGTTATATAAATATTAAAGAGTGTTTGAGGAAATGTTCAAGAAATTGTAAAATTTTTAGTTTTCAATTCATTACAGCGAATATATTTACGTTTTTTTGAGTACTACAGAAACTAGATAACAAAGTTGGTAAAACATTAAATAATTCGATTCTTTACACAAAATTAGGACCAAATAATACTCAAATCAGTCTAAAACACTTTCTGAATTGCCATTTTTATAAATAATACTTCGGTTTATTTTGGCTTTCACCTGAAAAATATGTTTTTGTGAATATTAGCATTACAAATAGGTGTTATTATTAATAGTATTTATTTTATGTAAAGTCTCATTCATTTAAATCTGTGCATATTTGCACAAATAGAAAGTTTTCCTTAAGATTCAGATTTATTACCATTTAAATATTAAAGAATGTTTGAGGAAATGTTCAAGAAATTGTAAAATTTTCAGTTTTCAATTCATTACAGCGAATATATTTACGTTTTTTTTAGTACTACAGAAACTAGATAACAAAGTTGGTAAAACATTAAATAATTCGATTCTTTACACAAAATTAGGACCAAAGAATACTCCAATCAGTCTAAAACACTTTCTGAATTGCCTTTTTTATAAATAATACATCGGTTTCTTTTGGCTTTCACCTGAAAAATATGTTTTTGTGAATATTAGCATTACAAATAGGTGTTATTATTAATTGTGTTTATTTTATGCAAAGTCTCATTCATTTAAATCTGTGCATATTTGCACAAATACAAAGTTTTCCTTAAGATTCAGATTTATTACCATTTTTTGTGTTTGACCACGATGTGTACTCACAACTCTGATTTAAACTAGTAAGGTTTTGGATATGGGGTTATGTGGTTATTTAGTTATTTCAAGAACAAACAAAAAAATCATTAAAAAAATTCTGAGATTCTGAGTTTGATTGCGAAAACTGCATGAGTAAGTAGTCATTTGATCGAAAGTTATAAAATCGATCTATATATACATATATACAGCTCGATTCACTTCATGTGAAATAAATACTGTTTCACTGACATTATAATGTCATTTCACTCTGGCAATTCCTCTTCACCACTTTTACATCTGGCAGCTCTATGACAATCAACTACCACCAACTTCGTTATAATAATTCCAAGAAAGAAAAGAAAAGACCGCAAGCACCGCTACTTTTTCCTAATCCTTTAAAAAATCTAGATTTTTTGCCAACAAACTAAAATAAATTGTGAATATATTGAATAAAAGACAAAATAAAACTCACAACGGCAATAAGTACAATAAACATTCGTTAAAATGGATATGAGTTTAGATGATATAATTAAAAGTAAAAAAATAACACAGGCACCCTCGAAAAAGTTGTAAGTTGAAGAAAAGGAGACAATAAGAAAATGGCGATTAAAAGTCAAGCTAGACAAAAAATTGTTTTGAAAAATTTATAACATTTAATTTGTTTCAGTGGTATCAAAAAGCCTGCCACACAGCCGCTTAGGAGAACAGCGAACAATCCGGTATTTAAGGAAGCCAGACGCATAACCGATGCTCGTGTGAAAATTATACAGAAAAATCGTGCCAAAATTCGAGATGCTCGTGACAAGTTGGCAGAAATCACAAGAAATAATGGTGATGTACGCAAGAAATTAATGCAAAAACAGGAATATACCACCTACAAATACAGTAAAGTAGGAGGCGGTAGTTCTGCAAGTAGTGGAGGTGGCTATGTAGGCAGACGAACGGTTGGTGTTAGTAATAAAGTTATACCAGCTGGTGGCTTAAAAACCAAAAGTTCCAATTATAAGACTTCTTCATTGCCGGTTGTTGCAACCAGACGGCGGGAAAATCATTTCGAAATACCTCGAGGTTATGTTGACTACGATAATATGGAGAAAATGGAAGAGGGTGAGTATTTGGGATGGCAAAGCAGGGACTTTAGACGCCGACAAATCGGTAATTATAATGGGGCAGTAAAAGGATACAAATTCAAAAACTTGTAGAATTTTATTTCTAAATAACAAGTAGCAAGATAGTATTCTTTTACTTTAAAAATAAAATCTCTTAAACACATAATTTCTTTTTTTAATTACAGAGGAATATGCCGCAGCTTCACATCTTAGTCGTACCGTAGAAAACGATATAGCCTACGAATTGGCACCACCAGCCCCCAGACGCTTAAATTCATGGGGTTCAGCGTCAAATGAACATTTCGATCCCTTCGATGTGTATGAAGTTCCATATTCGACACGTCATGAACGTCGAATGTCTCCAGATTTGCCATCACCACCTCCTAAGGGTATTCTACGTTCTACCTCATTAAGGGAACGTAGTCCAGATTCATATTCCAGACGCTATCAACCTGAACAACAAACCTCACAACTATCGTATGAAATGCGTTCTCGCTTAGAACGTGCACCAGATCCACATGCTTCAATGGGTATTTTTTCGAATCCCATAAAACCATCGTCATCCTCCTCCTCCTCATTATCTATGGGAGGTGGATCGTCGTCTATGTTCACATCTTCAACCGGTTATCGCATAGTCGTAAGCAATTTACATACCAGTGTCACCCAGTCTGATATTAAAGAGTTATTTGAGGATATTGGTGAACTGTACGATTCACGTATTGTTCGGCCTGGTGTAGCCGAAGTCATTTACAAGACATTAGATGATGCCGAAAAGGCAGTAGACACTTATCACAATCGTCAGCTGGATGGCCAGCCTATGAAGTGTTTATTAGTTAATCCTAGAGCCTCTAATAATCCCACAGCCCCTGCCATGCGCTCTTCAAGGTGAGGACCAGGTTGTATGCTCGTAACATATTAACATATACTTAATGTATTCTATGTTCTACTTCTTTCTTTGTAGTACACATTCATCAAATAAAACTCCTTTAGAAATTGATATTGATGCTCTTCACAAAGTTCTATTTCGCCGTCATTAGTGTTAAATGAAAAATTCAACAAAAAAAAAACAACTAACAAGACCCCTTAACAAACATAAATAATAAACAATAAATTAACCAAAATATTCATGGCAATTGTAAGAAACGCAAAATTAAAGTTAAATTACAAAACGTTTACTTCATGCAATTTCAATACAAATTGCATAGTTGCATACATAATATTACCTCCTTAATAATTTCAAGACTCGAGCGTTTAAAAACTTCAATTCTACAAATTTTCAATTAAAAAAATATTCAAGATACAAAAGGTAATTCTGTTTTTATTATTTATATTTGTTTATTCTTCTTTTATTATTAGTTTTATATCAATTATTGATTTATTTCCTTTTTTATGTTATAAAATCTTGCCTTAGTGGCTGCTTGCTTTATTTAGTGTTTTTTTGAAAACAAAAATCTTTGAAGATTATTATTTATCTTGTATTTTTTTTTTTATTTACTACATTTTAGTTTTTAATTCATATAATACAATAAGTAGTTGTATTGAAAGACGCGAAAAAATTATAATAAATACATTTAAATAAAAGAAAATTATAATAAAAATATATACACAAAACTGAAAAATATGATTTGGGAAACAGTTTTTTTTTTACAGAAATTTAACTACGAGGGACGTGCAATGCATCGATATACAATTATGAAATCATTATGTTTTTAAAAGACAAAATTTTGGGATTATAAAATAGATTTTTAATCTGTTTAAGGAAAACTGCCTACTGTCTTTCTTTCGCTTATTTACAAACTTATCGACGTTAAAGATATCTTTTGAATTTTCATATAAAAAGTATATATATAAAAAATCGATTTTTGGTCAGAAATATGAGTGATCACAGATCGAGCTGCTTTTCTTGATTAAACGCTTATTGGCCAAGTTATTAGCGAATTTAGATATTTTGAGTTTTTATATAAAAAATCGATTTTTGGTCAGAAATATGAGTGATCACAGATCGAGCTGCTTTTCTTGATTAAACGCTTATTGGCCAAGTTATTAGCGATTTAAGATATTTTGAGTTTTTATATAAAAAATCGATTTTTGGTCAGAAATATGAGTGATCACAGATCGAGCTGTTTTTCTAGATTAAACGCCAAGTTATTAGCGAATTTAGATATTTTGAGTTTTTATATAAAAAATCGATTTTTGGTCAGAAATATGAGTGATCACAGATCGAGCTGCTTTTCTTGATTAAACGCTTATTGGCCAAGTTATTAGCGAATTTAGATATTTTGAGTTTTTATATAAAAAATCGATTTTTGGTCAGAAATATGAGTGATCACAGATCGAGCTGTTTTTCTAGATTAAACGCCAAGTTATTAGCGAATTTAGATATTTTGAGTTTTTATATAAAAAATCGATTTTTGGTCAGAAATATGAGTGATCACCGATCGAGCTGCTTTTCTTGATTAAACGCTTATTGGCCAAGTTATTAGCGAATTTTGATATTTTGGGTTTTTACATAAAAAATCGAATTTTGGTCAGAAATATGAGTGATCACAGATCGAGCTGCTTTTCTTGATTAAACGCTTATTGGCCAAGTTATTAGCGATTTTAGATATTTTGAGTTTTTATATAAAAAATCGATTTTTGGTCAGAAATATGAGTGATCACAGATCGAGCTGCTTTTCTTGATTAAAAGCTTATTGGCCAAGTTATTAGCGAATTTAGATATTTTGAGTTTTTATATAAAAAACCGATTTTTGGTCAGAAATATGAGTGATCACAGATCGAGCTGTTTTTCTAGATTAAACGCCAAGTTATTAGCGAATTTAGATATTTTGAGTTTTTATATAAAAAATCGATTTTTGGTCAGAAATATGAGTGATCACAGATCGAGCTGTTTTTCTAGATTAAACGCCAAGTTATTAGCGAATTTAGATATTTTGAGTTTTTATATAAAAAATCGATTTTTGGTCAGAAATATGAGTGATCACCGATCGAGCTGCTTTTCTTGATTAAACGCTTATTGGCCAAGTTATTAGCGAATTTTGATATTTTGGGTTTTTACATAAAAAATCGAATTTTGGTCAGAAATATGAGTGATCACAGATCGAGCTGCTTTTCTTGATTAAACGCTTATTGGCCAAGTTATTAGCGATTTTAGATATTTTGAGTTTTTATATAAAAAATCGATTTTTGGTCAGAAATATGAGTGATCACAGATCGAGCTGTTTTTCTAGATTAAACGCCAAGTTATTAGCGAATTTAGATATTTTGAGTTTTTATATAAAAAATCGATTTTTGGTCAGAAATATGAGTGATCACCGATCGAGCTGCTTTTCTTGATTAAACGCTTATTGGCCAAGTTATTAGCGAATTTTGATATTTTGGGTTTTTACATAAAAAATCGAATTTTGGTCAGAAATATGAGTGATCACAGATCGAGCTGCTTTTCTTGATTAAACGCTTATTGGCCAAGTTATTAGCGATTTTAGATATTTTGAGTTTTTATATAAAAAATCGATTTTTGG
The DNA here is from genome assembly GCF_958450345.1 of Calliphora vicina. Taxonomy (NCBI): domain Eukaryota; kingdom Metazoa; phylum Arthropoda; class Insecta; order Diptera; family Calliphoridae; genus Calliphora; species Calliphora vicina. The sequence goes on along the minus strand of NC_088783.1, from coordinate 12,319,877 downwards.
TCAGAAATATGAGTGATCACAGATCGAGCTGTTTTTCTAGATTAAACGCCAAGTTATTAGCGAATTTAGATATTTTGAGTTTTTATATAAAAAATCGATTTTTGGTCAGAAATATGAGTGATCACCGATCGAGCTGCTTTTCTTGATTAAACGCTTATTGGCCAAGTTATTAGCGAATTTTGATATTTTGGGTTTTTACATAAAAAATCGAATTTTGGTCAGAAATATGAGTGATCACAGATCGAGCTGCTTTTCTTGATTAAACGCTTATTGGCCAAGTTATTAGCGATTTTAGATATTTTGAGTTTTTATATAAAAAATCGATTTTTGGTCAGAAATATGAGTGATCACAGATCGAGCTGCTTTTCTTGATTAAAAGCTTATTGGCCAAGTTATTAGCGAATTTAGATATTTTGAGTTTTTATATAAAAAACCGATTTTTGGTCAGAAATATGAGTGATCACAGATCGAGCTGTTTTTCTAGATTAAACGCTTATTGGCCAAGTTATTAGCGAATTTAGATATTTTGAGTTTTTATATAAAAAATCGATTTTTGGTCAGAAATATGAGTGATCACAGATCGAGCTGCTTTTCTTGATTAAAAGCTTATTGGCCAAGTTATTAGCGAATTTAGATATTTTGAGTTTTTATATAAAAAATCCATTTTTGGTCAGAAATATGAGTGATCACAGATCGTGCTGCTATTCTTGATTAAAAGCTTATTGGCCAAGTTATTAGCGAATTTAGATATTTTGAGTTTTTATATAAAAAATCGATTTTTGGTCAGAAATATGAGTGATCACCGATCGAGCTGCTTTTCTTGATTAGACGCTTATTGGCCAAGTTATTAGCGATTTTAGATATTTTGAGTTTTTATATAAAAAATCGATTTTTTGTCAGAAATATGAGTGATCACAGATCGAGCCCCTTTTCTTGATTAAACGCTTATTGGCCAAGTTATTAACGAATTTAGATATTTTGGGTTTTTACATAAAAAATCGAATTTTGGTCAGAAATATGAGTGATCACAGATCGAGCTGCTTTTCTTGATTAAACGCTTATTGGCCAAGTTATTAGCGAATTTAGATATTTTGAGTTTTTATAAAAAAAAACGATTTTTGGTCAGAAATATGAGTGATCACAGATCGAGCTGCGTTTCTTGATTAAACGCTTATTGGCCAAGTTATTAGCGAATTTACATATTCTGAGTTTTTATATAAAAAATCAATTTTTGGTCAGAAATATGAGTGATCACAGATCGAGCTGCTTTTCTTGATTAAACAAAGTTATCAAGAATTGCAGATTTCTTATTTTTTCATGCAAAATATCGTTTTTTGTTCCGAAATATAAGTGATAATGAGCTTTTTTAGAATTTTCGATTAAAATATCAATTTCGCAGATCATAACTCTTCAGAACATTATAATACTGGTAAAAGCTTTTTTCACATTTTCAAGCTGTATTTTAAATTCGAGAAATGTATGAATCGGTAGAAAAAGAGCGCTATTCCGTCAGGTCACCATGCCAATGGAAATAAAAAACAAATAATTACAAACAAATATCAATTCCACATCGAAAACTGAAAGTGGTTAGTTTCATTCCGAAAGAAATTTTCGTTTTACTTTTTGTGAAGAAGCAAATTACGGAATTAATTCTACTTTCGATCGGAATTCTGTGAGAGACCTGAATAAAATTTTTTAAAGGTTTAGCAATTTTGAGGCACTAGATGTAGTTTTTTCTAGCAAAACCCAAATGTGGTTTTGTTAGTTTCGTTAAGTACTTCGTGAAATTCAAATGCAGTGTGATATTAATTTTTTAAAATTTCGTTTTTTGATTCGAAGTATGAGGTATTATAGATTGAAGTAATTTGCTTTATTACGATTGATCTATCTCATCGATGAAGATTTTTGAAGTTTTTAATATAAAAATAGATTTTTGTTGCGTGATCACAGATAAATCGTCATTTCCTGATTAAATTATTTTAAAATTTAAGACCTTTTTTCGATTTATGCCCAGAAATATTAGTGATCGCAGATTGTAATTTATTTCTGTTTAAATCCTTATTTAGCAAAGATCAGTTTCTGGTTGGAATTATGAGTAACCTAGTCATTTTTGATTAAACTCGACTTTTAACGATTTATTGTTGCGTAATTACAGATTAATCTGCTGTTCCTGATTATTTAAAAATTTATCAAAAATTTAAGATTTTTTTCTTTCGATTTTAGGCCAGAAATATTAGTGATCGCAGAATGAAATTCTTTTTTGTTTAAATCTTTATTTAAAAAGTTCCTTGCAACTGAAGATTTTTTAAATTTTCATATCAAAGATCAGTTTTTGGTTGGAATTATGAGTAACCTAGTGATTTTTGATTGAACTCTTATCGACTTTTAAGAATTTGTTGTTTTAATTACAGATTAATCTGCTGTTCCTGATTATTTCAAAATTTATCAAAAATTTAAGATCTTTTTTTCGATTTTAGTTCAGAAATATTAGTGATCGCAGAATGGAATTCATATTACAGATCAGTTTTTGGTTGGAATCATGAGTAACATAGTGATTTTTGATTGAACTCTTATTTACAAAGTTATCGACTTTTTACGATTTTCTAATCATTATTGGTTAGTAATAAAAGTTATCACAGATCTGGATATATTTTTCAATTAAACACTTATTTTCCAAGTTCTTGAAAATTATGAATTTTTGTAGGTTTTAACATAAAAAAGCGATATTTTGTTAAAAATATTGTCCCTAAATTTATAAATAAATCACATCCAACACACTTAATTTTCATTAGAATTTATTTGACTTTTTATTTCATTTTTTGTTTTAATTTTATTAAAAATACATTTTTTAAAAGAGAAATTTTATTAAAAATACCATAAAAATTACAATTATGAGAAAATACAATGCGAAATTATTATTAAGTATCAATTAATAATACATAGTTTAAAGAAATACGAAAAAGAGAAAGAAAAGTGAAGTATTGGAAAAAAACACGATTATTGAATGATTTCAAACAAAACATAAACACAAAAAAAAATGTATCATTTAAAAATTTAATGTCTTAAATACACTTAGAAGCTAATCAGGACTTTTATTGCAACATTTTGCTCACTTAAACGCTTAAAAAATGTTTAATATTTAAAACGAAAAAAACTATTTTGCTCTCTTTTCTAACACTAAAAGTTGCAGTTTTATTTTTTTTAAAAAATTGGTTCTGTTTGTTTTTTGTTTATATTTCTTTGTTGTTGAGGTTTTTGTTATCAAATATTATTAAATTGAGAGAAAAGGAAATTTTATGTAGGGGAATTTTAAGAATTTTGTTGGGGTTGGTTGGGGGGTTAAATTAAAAATTACGAACACCAGTACCATAATTAGCACCACCGGCACGATTTAAAGCATCACGGAACAGTTCAATATCCAATTCAGTATCAGCACCTGCCTGCAGTTCGACAGCAAAGTTCTAAAAAAAATAAAGTAATGAATATTAAGTAAAGTGGAATTATTATAAAATAAATATGAATGTATGTACTATATACTAACATTTAAGACATCCTTGATTATAGCCTTATCCGTGGACATTTTAGCTCTTTGTATGACACCCACATCCTGACCAATCCATGTCAAGAATATGAACTTTTTTCTCTTGGACATTTCATCGCCCATCTGTATGCGAATGTAGCCAAAGGCCCTTTCATTGTCACCAAATTGCTGGCGAAACTCTTCGAAACATTGGCCACGGGCAGAGCAAAGTATTTGTGCACCATCAAATTTGAAAACGGCCCTGTGGAAGATCACAAATTTTTTGTTTTTAACATTTAATTATGTTTTGAGTTTGTTTTTGGCTTTACTTACCATTCTGTGTCAGTGAGATCAGATCGTACATCTTCATAGGCTTCACGTATGGCATCCTTGTCTAATGATGTGGCCATTGGCATCTAAAATGAGAAAATAATTTTGATTAGTTTTTGTTTGAAAATTACATCACTATATTTAAAGAACAGTAGTGGTGTATGTATCTATAAAATATAAAATAAAGGAGAGGATATATTTCGGAATTCTGTAAATCGAATTAACATGATTTACTCGTTTTACTTTCGAGTAAATAAACCTGTTTCGATGTATAGAATCGTGCGTTTTGCAGAATTTCTCGATTATTCACTCGATTTACGTAATAACGACGAAAGTCAAACGTCAAAGAGCTTTCTTAAATCTTAAAAGTATGAATTTCAATTCAATACACCGAATACGAGTAACGTTTTCGAATTCACATGCATAGTTTGGTATTCTTATCGAATTAAAATGATTTTCTCGTTTTACTTTCGCGTTAACAAATGTACAAAATCTTTCAATTGTCAATTATCAGCCCAATTATGAATAAAAATTCCGCGGGAGTTTTTTCTCTTTTCTCATTTTTCCTATTCAATTTCAATGAGAAAAAACTCCCGGGGAACAAACTCCCGCGGAATTTTTTATTCATAATTGGGCTGTATATGTTTTTACAAATCGATCGTTATTGAATTTACTCGATTTACGGAACAGTGAGGACTTTTTTCAATATCCCCCCTGTTCTGTCAATCCGAATCCCAGAAACTTTTTAGTTTTTATCGAATTCACATGACAATTATTTTTGTTTTTAAAATAAATTCTCATATTTTGATTTACTCGCTTTACTTTCGCGTAAACCTGTTTCATCAATTTGTCAATTATTCGTTTTTAGAAATCACTCGATTTACAGAACACGGGTGAAAGTCAAACTTTAAAGAACATTCTCAAAGGTTTCTCAAATCTTAAAAGAATTTTGAATTTCACATTTCCATTCAATAATCCGAGTAGCGTTTTCGTTTGTAAACGAATTCACATACATATTTTGGTATTTTCTAAATCGAAAAGGAAATTTACAAAATATTTCGAATTGCAGAACATAAAATTGTCAATTATTCGTTTTTGAAAATCGATCGTAATTGAATTCACTCGATTTACAGAAAAGGGAGGATATTTTTTAAACCCTCCGCCTGTTCTGTCAACCGAATCTAAGAATTTTTTTTGTTTTAATCGAAAACACAAGATATCAATGTACAAAATCGTTGCTAATTATGTATTCGTTTTTGAAATCACTCGATTTGCGGAACAAAGGCGATTATATCAAATGCTATTCTCAAGTCAATCTCAAATATAATAAATATTTTAAATATTATATCAAATGTATGTTATTTATGAATATTAACTCAAACATCATTCTAATTTCTCAAACCTAAACAAAGGTATGAATTTGACATTTTACATGTTTTCTTACATATTTTTCGAAGGCTTATCAAACCTTGTGATTCTTATCAAATTACTTTTTCACATATTTACCCAATAAACACCAAAGCCACACAAATTGACTTGAATGCAAATGTAATTATGTTTTAAACTTGAGAAAAATTTTAAAAAAATTAAATATTTTTCAAACAAAACACATATGACTTGAATTTATGTTTCCTTTTTACTGGAGAATGCTATTGAAATAAAGTGTAATACAACTGTAATACAATTGATTCAAGACTTGAATTACACTTGCTTTCATCTTGAATTCCAGTTAAAATGTTTATCTTCTCTTTAAAAGTTATTCTTAACAACATGCCAAAAGTCCATCTAAATATACAATGGTTGACAAAACAATGGAAACTTTTCCAAATATTCCATATGTAGCCCAAAATTTAAAATATTGTTTTGAAATAAAAATTTTTTTTTTTAGTATTTTACTTGTATAGTTTTATTTATATAAATTAACTGAAAAACAAACAACATAATTAATTATATTCTGAAAAAGGGAATAAAATTAAAAAATATTCACTATTTCGCTACTGACAAAACAACTTTTAAACTTCTGCAAGAAAGAAGTGTAAAACGAAAATAATATTTAAAAGAACGATGTAAAAAGCATCCTGTTTACAGTTATTTTATTTTATTTTTAAATTCTGGTAATTTTTCACAATTTCATTTTTCTAAGTTTTTTCGCATATTTGCTTTTTTTTCAAAATTAACGAAAATGGCTAAAGTTAAGATTTGTGAAGATTTAAAAAATAAAACAATTTACGATTTTAAAGCAAAAAAGTATCTGTGACAAATATTCAATAAATAAATCAGCAGTTTCAAAAATTATAAAGAAATTTCGTGAGGCCGGTTCTGTAAAAACTCAATATTTAGGTGGAAGACCTCGTAAGACTACTCCTAGACAAGATAATTTAATAGCGAGAGAGTTCAAGAAATTCCCAAAAATAACTCCTCGAGAGGTTGTTAATAGCCTAAAATTAGAAATAAGTTTGAATAAGTTAGTCGCAGGGCAAATGAGGCTGGTCTTGGTTGCTATCGTCCTGTGAAAAAACCACTCATTTCTAAAAAGAACCCCCCCTCGTCTACAATTTGCAAGGGATCATTTAAACTGGTCGATACAGAAATGGAATACTGTCCTCTTTTCCGACGAATCTAAATACAATTTAAGAGGCAGTGATGGGAGAACATTTGTAAGACATTTGTATAAAAGATACCATGACAGGTATAGGATACAGGACCATATTAAACGATGTTATGTATTCATACGCTGAGGAAAATATGCCCCTAGTTTGGAGATTCCAACACGATAGCGACCCGAAACACACCTCTAGGGTTGTAACCGAGTGGTTACAATCCAACGAGGTACGTGTTTTGAAGTGGCCTCCTGCCCAATAGCCAGATCTTAATCCTATAGAAAATCTATGGGAAATTGTAGATCGTAAAATAAGGACCCAAAATTACACCATGAAGGAAGATTTATCGGAGGCGATTATAAGGGAATGGCAAAATATTTCAAAGGAGACCATTGACTCTTTAATTGGTTCAATGCATCGTCGATGTGTAGCAGTTATAAAAAATAAGGGATACCCAACAAAATATTGAGTTATTGCAAAGTTTAGACAATATTTGTTAAAATAATACCTAAGTTTCCATTGTTTTGTCAATGCCGTAATAAAGAAATCTTTTAATTTTGTTTTCTCATTTTTAGAATTTAATTAATTATGTCCTTTGTTTTTTTGTTAAATTAAGTTAATAAAAGTATACAAATAAAACACTACAAAAATGTTAAAATTTTTAAAAAATTATTTCAGATTTTAGCCACTAATGAAATATTTGGAAAAGTTTCCATTGTTTAGTCAACCACTGTAGTATATATGTAAGTATATATGTAAACATTATTCTGCCTAAGAGGAGGATCGATCTTTTTATTTACATCATAATTCTGATTAACTAGAAGGAACAATAGTAAAATATTTTTTCGAAATTGTCTCACATCTAGAGAACTATTATAGTGACAGTTTTAAAATTTTGCACAAGTTATTTATGACACTTATCTTAATATAGATTATTTGTAAAACTATTACAGTGAGTCTTTAACATTTTAAGTGGGCGTGTCACCACCCAAACAAAGTAAATATTTTGATACTATTTCTGAATAACTATAACAGTGCGAGTTTCCAAACGTTGCTGTCCCATTGTATTCCAGAAGTTTTTGATTGTATTTCAGAAAATTCCAATTGAATTTCAGAACTTTCCAATTATATTTCAGAATTTTCTATTTATATTTTAGAAATTTCTAATTGTTTTTCAGAATTTTACAATTGTAATTCAAAAATTTCCATTTCTATTTCAGAAATTTTAATTTATACTTAAAAAGTTCAGAATTTTCCATTTGTATTTCAAAAATTTCTATTTGTATATCAGAAGTTTTCATTGGTATTGTATTAGAATTTTCTGAAATACAAAAATGGAAATTTCTGAAATACAAAAATGGAAGTTTCTGAAATACAATTAGAAACATCTGAACTTCAATTGAAAATTGTTTACTACACCATTTCCAATTGTATTTCAGAAATTTCTAATTACATATATTTAAGAAAATTCCAATTGAATTTCAGAAATTTCCAATTATATTTCAGAATTTTCCATTTATGTTTCAGAATTTTCCAGTTATATTTCAGAAATTTCCAATTATATTTCAGAATTTTTCATTTATATTTCAGAAATTTCTAATTGTATTTCAGAAATTTCCATTTGCATTTCAGAATTTTAAATTTACACTTTAAAAGTTTCTAACTGTATTTCAGAATTTTCCAATTGTATTTCAGAAATTTCCATTTGTATTTCAGAAAACTCTAGTAGCAATACCAATGGATATTTCTGAAATACAAATAGAAAATTGTGAAATACAATTCGATAATTCTGAAGTACAATTAGAAACTTTTTAAATATAAATTAAAAATTCTGAAATACAAATGGAAATTTCTGAAATATAATTAGAAAATTCTGAAATACAATTAGAATGTTCTGAAATATAATTGGAATATTCTGAAATATAATTAGAAAATTCTAAAATATAATTAGAAATTTCTGAAATTTAATTGGAAATTTCTGAAATATAATTGGAAACTTCTGAAATACAATTGGAAATGGTTTACTAGTAATTTGCCCCTATCAAATGTTAAAGGTTTTACTTTTTAAACAAATAAAATGAAGAAATGTTTCATAATTCTTTCAAATATGCAGTTAAGTTACTGTTTGCTCCATTTCAAAACAAATTTATTTGGAAATTTAGTTTCAGTCAATAATTTCTATAATTGACTCTAGATTAAATTGAACAATGATTTCACTGTTTCTTTACTTATCATGATTTGTAAAAAAAAACTTCTTAAATCATAATTTTTTCAAATAAAAGCAAATGCATTCGCATAGATTTTCACATGCCAGAACATCACGTATCATTTGCATGATGACAACATGTAAAATAATGTTGATGTCCGACAATGAGTAAATCCATAAATGAACGTGGTGGGGCACATACGGGGAGGAAAATGTTTGTCAGTCCATCCATCCATCTGTGTTTGGACTGTCTGATGGTCTGTCTATATTTGTATGCTTTGGGTAAACAGCACAACGCAAACATGACGCGCTTTTGTTTAATTTGTTTTTAGTTCATATTTTTTCCTTCTCTATCTCTCTCTCTCTGCGAGTTTCTTTCTACTCATTAGTAAGTTTTAGTGACCAACACACGCCTTTAAAATGTTTGACAGTGACAGGATTGACTCACCTTTTTTTTTTTTTTTGTAGGGGATTTTTTTTCTACAATTTAAAGGAAATAAAAATTTCGAATGATAAGAAGAAAAAAAAAATACCAACAACTGAAAACAATTTTCTGAAATTCTTTGAAACATTTCATAGTAATGAGTAAATTCTACATGTGGAGTTTGTTTGGTTTTTTTTTCAATGTTTGTGCATATTTTTTGTTGGTTCATTTTAATTGTGAGTCACATTTCCCCATTTACTCATAAAAAGCCAACAAAATGTTAAATTGTCCGTCTAGATGTGTTTTTGTTCATCCCGGTTTTTTTTATTTTTTTTGCTCCTGCCACTACACACATCTTTCGGGCAACTTGTATTGATTGCATGGTTGCCTGTATGCTTTGTTTAGTTTTGGCAGCAAGGCAAACAAAAAAAAATATTTTATATGTTTGTTATTAATAGTTGAGTAGAGTGAGTAGTTAACAGATGTAGGATTAATGCCCTACACTTATATCAAAGATAAAGCTGAAAAGGGGCCACTTTTATGCTCTTTGGTTCAAATCTGTATAAAACATATGTGAATCCATAAATCTCGTTTATATGCTGCCTTAGAACTAGAACATATATTTTACCCCGAGTAACTAGTCCCGTAACTAGTTCTGTGTCAGTTCCCTTCTCTCTTTATATTTTAATTGAAGGCTCGCAAAACAATTGACATTACTCGTTCCATGAATAGAGTTAGTAAGAACTTTTTAAATGTTAGTTCTTTCAAGAACTTCTGATTGTGTATAAAAGAAATATAAAATCATGGGGATGACTTCAACAAGTTTTAAAACCAAATAACAACAAACATAAAATCACACCTCAAACATAATTCTCTAAAATTTCTCAAGCCTAAGCACAGTTATATATTTCAGTTCAATTTTTGGTTGATTTGAAAAAACTATTTTTTAAAAATGTTATTTATCTCAATTTTATATCAAATGTTATTCTCAAACATAAAAAATATTAAATCAAACTTCATTATCCAAATCAGAGATATCAATTTCACAAATAAACATAATTAAATATAATTATCCAACGTTTCTCCAATCATAAAAAAGATTTGACTTCAATTTTAGGATGAGTTGAAAAAAATAATCATTCCCAAAGGTTTCCCAACTCTTTAAAGAAGTTTGAATTTCACATTTCATATTTTTTCAATATTATTGAGTGTATTACTTAAAAATGCCGAATGTTGTCATGATGGAATCAGTTGCGTACATGTTCCCTGTGATGGTCTGACCAAATTCCAGCAGCTCATAATAGATAGGACCCTTTTAGTATCACCAAATTACCTTAGCGCAATGGATATTTGGCTTCGGATAGTTGGTCGCACTTCACATACGATCTCTTACGCTTCGGGTTATTTTAATGGATCCATTTTCATCGCAAGTAATGATTCGATGCAAAAATGATTTTCTTATATAGCGCTCAAGGAGCATATCAGACATACAAAATCCTCTTTCAAGATCCTGCTGCTTGCAAACGTCTTGAAATTACCGATTGAGTAGCTCCCATTGATTTTGCAAACTCTTTTTAAGTTTGACAACAATCTTCATGGAGTAATTCTTTCAATTCCTGGTCTTCAAACTATGTTGGCAACAAAATGATTAAACTTAATTCTCAAAAGCTTTTCAAACCTAAACAGAGTCTCGAAAATCCCATTTGAATTCAGTTTCAGGTTGATTTAAAAAAAATACTCAAACATAATCAAATATAATTATTTAAAGTTTTTCAAATCTATTGAATTGAATTTCACATTTGAATACAATTTAAGGTTGATTTGAAAAATAAATGTTTTTAAAATTTTCAAAGGCGTCTCAAATCTAAACGGAGGCTCGAAAGTCACATTTGAATTCAAACATAATAAATAGCAAAGGTACAACATAATTCTCTAAGGTTTCTCAAACCTAAAAGAAAATTAGCTTTTCACTTTAGAATAAAATTTAAGATTGATTTGAAAGAAAACTGCTTGTTAAATGTTTAGGTTTGAAAAGCCTTTGAGAATTATGTTTAAACATTTTGGATACATTTTCATCTAAATTGACATCATAACAAATTTTTAAAATTTGCCTACTTTACCAAATGATAAAGAAATTATTTTCAAACAATCCCATTTAAAACAAACGAAACAAATATTCAGTAAACCTTCAACTTTACTGTACCACACTGCATGTGAAAAATGTTGAAAAAAAGCCATCTATCCATCCCTATGAAATGCGTATAACAGCGAGTGCGTCTTGTATTTACAATATTTCTTTTTTAGCGCATTATGATGAAGATTTATTTATAAAATTCAATGCAAAAATATTGAAAAACGAAACAAAAAAAAAAAAAATTGAAAAATACAAAAAATAACAAGTTACAAATATTTAAATACAGCACAGTCATATTTTTTGTTGTGTATTTTTACATTTACAACATGTGTATTTATTTATGGATTTCTTTATTTCATATTTCTCTTCTTCTGTTGTGGTTTTCACTGATATGATACTCTGATGAACAACGACAGCGTCGTCCGTCGTTTACAATGATGTTGATGATGGTGATACTCCATGATTCCACAGTTTAAACTCTGGCTAATGTGTGAATTTGTATAATTTTACATAAATTCATATTTCTTTTTTCATTTAAACATTTTTAGTTTCAACAAAAATATATGAATGTACAAATATAATGTATAATCAGCAATCAGTAAACATTTTTTTATTTTCATATTTCAAATCAAAATAATATTTGTATGCCGGATACGGATGTGATATGTGAAGATTTTAGAATTAAAAACAAATAAATGCAAACATGTATACACTCTATTTCTTTATGTTGAGTTAAGATATCAGCCATTGACTCTCAAGTATTTTTAATCATGTCTGCACTTTTGCTTTTTCTGGGGTTTAAAGATATTTTTTAATTCTAAAACATCTTGGTGGACCTTAGCAACACTACCGAGTTCATCCAGAAATCAGTTTCATAGTCACTTAAATCTATGACCCTGTAGCCTAGGGCAGTTGCACATAATATGCTCTACTGTCTCTAGCTCCTCTACATCCTCACACACCCTACTGTGTGCCATTATCCCATTTACCTTTGAAGGCCCCAATAGAGCAAGGACCGGTTATCACTCCTACTAGAATCCTGAGGCTACACCTATCCAACCCAATCAGTGTTTTGGTTGCATTTGAATTCAGTTTTGTTCAAAAGGCCCCGTCCTATAGCTCCAGGATTGGTTGGTTGAGTCACGGAGTCTTTAGGAGGTTTTACCCCCCGTTCCCTAGTGCCATGATCTAAATCAGAACCATGTCTTGCCATTTCATCTGCTACCTCATTTCCCTGTATATCACAGCAACCCGGTACCCAACACAATCTTATTGAGTAGTGTACCAATAACTCCTCGAGAGCTCCTCTACAGTCTTCCACTATGCTCGAATATATTCGGTCTTCCACAATGCTGGAATATGTGCGGTTTAAAAGTGGTGTTTTTGACACGGAAAACAAAGATCGCATGTTTGAAGACCAAGAATTGGAGGCATTACTACATGAAGATTGTTGTCAAACTCAACAAGAGCTTGCAAAATCAGTGGGAGCCACTCAAACAGCAATTTCAAAACGTTTGCGAGCAGCCGGATTCATTCAAAAGCAGGCAAGTTGGGTACCATACGAATTGAAGCCGGGAGACCTTGATATACGATTTTGCATGTTCGAAATGATAATAATTTTTGCACCGAATCATTACTTTCGATGATAAATGGATCAATTACAATAACCCGAAGCGTAAGAGATCGGCCAACCCAGCTAACCAGCCGAATCGACAGCAAAGCCAAATAAAGTAATTCTCTGTATTTGATGGGAGCAAAAGGGTCCTATATATGTTATGAGTTGCTGAAATCTGACCAAACCATCACAGATAACCTGTATCGAACGCAACTGATTCGAGTATTGGCCGAAAAAATCCCGTAATATTCCATCATTGTCACATTTTGCAATATCTGTTAGAATGAAGTGTTTGGGAAGTTTTGTCTCACCCTTTTTTTAGTCCAGACCCCGTCCGATCGATGTAGAACGATCTATCTGGGATACGCTTTACTTTGGAATATAGTATCTGATATTGGCTTAGTTCGTTATTTTCCTCAAAAGATGAGCAAGCAGTTCTTTTGGCTCGAAATCCATATGTTGCCAGAAAGATGGGAAAAGCTCAAAGCTAACAATGGGCAATACTTTGAATAAATTTATTTTGTGCAAATGTTTCAAAATAAAAGCTAAAGATTTGAAAAAATCCAGCATTTTTGAATCATAATTTGGATATTGAAATAATTTTTCGAAACGATTCGAGATCGAATGCGGCAGATCACAGAAATCTCTCGGCCTCAGGCAGACAGACGGGTCCCTTCGGTACAGAACCTCAAAATTCTTAATGAAGCACAAGGACTTGAATGCTCTCTCCGCTCTCTTAGATATGTTTAAAGGGAAATACATCGCAATTGGATGGATGGCCAGAAATTTGTGATTGCCCTCTGACAACGCAACTGAAGTTCGGTGGCCATTTGAATTTGATTATTAACTGAACAAAGAGAGCTAATAAAAAACGTTGAAATTCGAACTTTAACTATTTTGATTTACTACCGGGAATACAACTTCCTCAATTTCCTTTCAACACTAAATAAAACACAGCAGAAGACACAAAAATTAATCAATAAAATTTCCAAATTATGTTTCATATTTTTTCTTCTTCATTTGCTTGCATTTTATTAGTTTTTAATTTTTTGTTTATGAACATGCATAAATTTTATGTTTCCTGAAATGCATCACACCTAAACTGAGTATTGAGTCGTACTAAATCGAATTGAGTGTGTGTGTTATTGATATTTTAAGACAGCCAGAGCCAGTCAAGTTGACTGTAAAAATACGTGATGTACTTGAAAACTTCATAAAGTTGGAACAATAGTAAAATAACTAAATTAAAAAAAAAACGCCACCATGAACATGTTTCCACTGGTGTTGGTTGGTGTTATTATTATTGTATATTTTTTATTTATAATTTATTGAATCTGTAAATAAATGCATTTTTTGCTTATAAATCACCTTAACGAATTAACGAAAAACCTTAAACTCCCCAATTTGGTTATAAATAAAATGAAAACAATAAAATTTATTTATTTCAACTAATAAAATTATTTTATAAATGGCCTGCCTACCTGCCTGCCTAGTTGACTGAGTGGCCATAAAAGGTAGTCTTGTTGTTTCTATGATTAAAAACTCCTTAATTGTTTGTTTTGTTTTATTTACACAAAAATTCATGATTAACTAAATAATTTTTGTTTAAAGTTTAAATTTGTTGCTAAATAAACAAAACTTGCATGTTGGCTGATTTTTGTTTTTTGGGTTTATTATTTATTTTTTTTTTAGTTAGCATTTGTTAACAAAGTGTTTTACTTTATAATGCAAACAAAAAAAAAACTTTCGTTTTCAATTTCAGCCATTGGAAAATAAATATTTGTGTTAGCTTGCAGTTTTTTTTAGAGATTTTCTTGCGTTTTTGGTTATTATTAAATGCTTTTTAATGGAATTTTTTTCAGTTTATTATTTTGTAATAAAAATTACGTTTTTTAATTAACTTAAACATTTTTGTAGTTATTTGCTAATTTGAAATTAATATGTTAAATTTAGCGTATAGTTTTAATGGAATTCTAATTATGTATTAAAAAAAACTACAAAATATTAAGGAAGCTGCATCACAACAATTCTCAAAGGTTTCTCAAACCTAAACAAAAGTTTGAATTTTAATAAAAGAATATGATGTCAACACATTTTCAAACAATCTAACATAAAATCATAGTTCAAGCATTATTATCAAGGGATTCTCAAATCTAAACAATAGTTTAAATTTCACATTTGAAATAAATTTGAGAAAAATATTTTGAAAATTTTTTTTTTTAATTTTTATGGAATGTTATTCAAACATAATCATATTTAATTCTCAATAGCCTTTCAATACTTAACAAAGATATGAACTTCACATTTGAATACAATTTGAGATTGATTTGAAAAAAAAAATTATTTTCAAAAGTTTCTTCTCCAGTTTAAATTTCACATTTGAATTTAAATTAAGAAAAAAAGAATTTATTTTCTTAATTTTTTATAGCATGTTATTTAATTATTATTATTATTATTTTCAATAGCTTTTCAATACTTACACATGATATAAACTTAACATTTTAATTTAATTTAAGGTTGATTTGAAAAAATAGTTTATCATTCTCTAACCTAATTGAACAACTAACTGTTTAGGTTGGAGAAATCTTTGAAAATGATTTTTTTTCAAATGAACCTCAAATTGTATTCAAATGTGAAGTTCATATCTTTCTCAAACATAATCACCCCTATCGGCAATAACATGTGAAATTTTGTTCCCATGAAATATCCATTTCCCTCTAAGGGAAAATTGCTATCGGGAATATCACGATGAACTTTACATTCACAATAGTTGATTTTGTTCGTAGCAGCTGTTTATTGTTTACAAAATTCCATCTAAAAATTTCACAACAAGGGGAATTTTTTTCACGTGAACAAAGTTGATGAACGAAAAAAGGAAAAGGGAAAATATTTCATGTGAAATATTGATTCGCGATAGGGGTGAATATTTAGCAAATGTTTTTCAAAACTAAATAGGGTTTTACATTTGCATTTAATTTGAGTTTGATTTGAATGAAAAAAATTTGATTTTCTCAGTTTTACATATTTGAATTTAATTTGTGGTTGATTTGAATGAAAACAAGTAAGGGAAAGTTTTTTTTAAATTGAAAAAAAAAAAAATTTATAAATATTTTAAATTTAAAAAAAATCAAAAAAAAATTTTTTGTAATTATACTTCAAAATAAAAATTTTAAATATTTTTAGGTAAACAAAATTTTTTTTTTTAATTTTTTGTAAAAATTTTTTTTTTTGATTTTTTTTTTAAATTTAAAATATTTTTTTTAAATTTTTTTTTGATTTTTTTTTTTTTTAAAGTTAAAATAATTTTTTTTTGTTTTTTATATTATATTGTGGAAATTGCAAACGGAATGACAAACTTATATATACCCTACTCACGAAGGCGAAGGGTATAAAAAGTTTGAATTTTCTCATTTCAAACGTCAAACATAATTTTCAAATATTTTGCAAATTTCAAATTTGAATTAAAATTGAGGTTGGTTTAAAAAATGTTAAACTCAAATCACTCTCCAACCTAACGAACTTCTGGTCAAATGGAAATATCTAAGGATTCTCAAACCTAAATAGTGGTTTACATTTGAATTTAATTTGAGTTTGATTTGAAGAATAATTCTCGAAGATTTTTCAAACATAATAAAATATAAAATTTCAAGGTTTCCCAAATCTAAACAAAGATTTGAATTTTACACTTGAATTTCATTTGAGAATGATTGAGAATTTTTTTGGAATTTCTTATCAATTGTAGATGGTTTAAATTTCACATTTTAATTCAATTTTAAAAATCTGTATTTGAAAGAAGTATAATTCAAACATCAAACATAATGAAATACAATTTCTGAAGATATCTCAAATCTAAAAAACAAAGATTTGAATTTCCCCACTTCAATTCAATTTTAAGTTAATTTAAAAAGTCTAAAATAGTATTTTCTGAAAATGATTTATATCAATTCTCAAAGGTTTCTCAAAGGTTAACTAACTATTAATTAAGCATATCAAACTTAACAAACATAATTCTTTAAGGTTTCTCAAATCTGAATAAAGATTTGAATTTCACTTTTGAGAATGATCTGAATTTTATAACAAACTAGTTTACCGCCCCGGCTTCGCCCGTTAGCTATTTACTAATGTTAGTTTTTCAAGTTTTTCCAACCCACATACACCTGTCTGTTCTTATTTATTTGCAAATAAAATATCTAAATTTGTACTGCATACTTTAGGGAGCTTTTTTAATACAGTTGACTGGACTCGAAAAAAGAATTTCCGAGTATTACCCAGAATTTTTGAATTTTTTTTTCTTTACAAACCATCTCCTGAAAATTTCGAATCGAATAAAAAACAAGTAAGAGATCTGTGCCGAATCTTATATACCCTTCACCAAATTATACTTTAAAATAAATTTTTTTAAATATTTTTAGATAAACAAAATTTAATTTTTTTTTAATTTTTTTTTTTAAAAAAAAATTTATGACAAAAAAATTTGTTGATGAAAAAAAATTCGGTTTAAAAAATATTTTTCCCGATTTTGACCCATTGTAGGTCCAACTTACTATAGCCTTATCTACATCGTTGCAATGGACTTTGAAATATCTATATCTAATGATAGATATTGTCTATATTAATGACATAGTAATCCATATATAGATCAAAAATAGGTAAAAAATCGAGGTTGTCCCGGTTTTTTGCTCATATCTCCGTTATTTATGGGCCGATTTTGCTGATTTTAAATAGCAAACTTCTCGAAAGCATGTCTGACAGAATTATTGAAGATTTGGATCCCGAAGATATCTGGGGTCTTCAGAAAATTGATTTCAACAGACATACGGACAGACAGACAGACGGACATGGCTTAATCGACTCCGCTATCTATAAGGATCCAGAATATATATACTTTATAGGGTCGGATATAAAAAATGTGAAATTACAAACGGAATGACAAACTTATATATACCCTTCTCACGAAGGAGATGGGTATAAAAAATCAGCCAAATCGCTCCAGCCGTTCTCACGTGATGCCATTACATACATGGACCATTTCATTTTTATTTTTATATATAAAGAAGATGCTATTCTCAAAACTAACAAATATAAAGTCAAATACAATTCTTAGAAGCTTCTAAATCCTTTACTGGGGTTGAATTCCCTTTTAGTTTGATAAAAAAATCTTAATTATCTAAAACTACTCAAATCTAGACAGAGTTCTTTATTTGAATTCTCCAAGGTTTCTCAAATCTAAATAAAGATTTGAATTTCACATTTGAGTTCGAATTGAGGTTGATTTGAAAGAATAAACATGGAAATCTAGGAAACATGTGAGATTTATGTTTGATTATATTTGTTAGATTTGAGAATAACATTTGAAATTGAATTGAGAAATTTTTTTTTTTAATTCTTCTGTGGATTTAGTTTCACATTTGAATACAATTTGAGATTAATTGAAAAGAAATAAGGTTCTTTTGAGGCCATGAACGAATCAGCCAATTTCGGATACTATAGTACTATAGTATCATTGAATCATATATGATTCAAAGAATCGATTCTAGTTGCAACGCTTCATATAAAAGAGAAAGTGGTCACATATAGATTTAAATCAAGAGGCTTGACTTTTAGTAAGTTTATAAAAATATCTTCTAAACAGCTGCAAAATATATGAAAATATAATTCGTAAAGAAATATGTACTTGAATATTTTGTTTGCTGGGTAATAGCAATTGCTTTAATCCTGTTAATTAATTTTTTTCCACTTCCTTTCCTTTAACCTTTTTCAAATGTATGTACACAGAAAAAATTATGACTAAAATATTTTCAAACAAATGCATGTTTGAAATCAGATTTGTATTTAATTATTTATTTTATTTGGTTTCATAAATATTTTAGTTGGTTTTAAATTTGATGGTTAACAATGCTAACAACTTTTTTTAATAATGAGAAACGTCTATTTGTTTTGTAAATATTTTAACATAATGTACTTAAAATCAAGCACGTTTTCATTTTGTGATACATTTTTATAATATTCAAAATAATAGACAACACTTGTACATAACAAAATATTTTCTTTATTAAAATTTTGTTTGAATTTTTTTATAAACTCAAACAATTTTTTAAATTATTGAAAAAATGTTTGTTTACTTTGAAACAAAAACAAATTTATAGTGAATTTTGACAAACAGCTGTAAAATAAAAATAAATTATACATATATTTTGAAAAAAAATATTTACATATGTACACAATTTTTAAGTTTTGGTCGTCATGAAACAGACTAGGAGTTCAAGGGCTCAATAACTCCTCACGTTTCAAGATTGGTAAGTATGTATGAACTTAAAATTCTTTATTATATCATTGTTAAACATTCCGGTATAATTGCAGACGTTGTTAGCTTCCTACGACAGAAATTTGGGAGAATACGACATAATTGGTAAGACGATTGATTTTCATTAAGATGAATGTGAAAACTGGTTTATCTTCCCACAGGTGAACAATATCCATATAACTTGGATTCCCGTTTGCTGGATAGTCCGTAAGTGGGAGAAACTAGTTCATATTTTATATGACAGTATTTTCTATAGAAAATATTGTGTATAACAGTATTTTCTTTAGAAACTATTATATATAACAGTATTTTCTTTAGAAAATATTGTGTATAACAGTATTTTTATATAGAAAATATTGTCTATAGCAGTATTTTATATAGAAAATATTGTGTATAATAGTATTTTCTTTAGAAAATATTGTGTATAAAGTATTTTCTTTATAAACTATTGTGTATAAAGTATTTTCTTTATAAACTATTGTGTATAACAGTGTTTTTCTATAGAAAATATTGTGTATAACAGTATTTTATATAGAAAATATTGTGTATAACAGTATTTTCTTTAGAAACTATTGTGTAAAACAGTATTTTCTTTAGAAAATATTGTGTATATCAGTACTTTATATAGAAAATATTGTTTATAATATATTATAATATATAATTAAAATATTTATTG